>NC_048225.1:73059084-73080112 GCF_002007445.2 Ailuropoda melanoleuca
AACTATAGAACACTGATGAAAGAAATTGAGGATGACACAAAGAACTGGAAAGACATTCCATGCTCATGGATCGAAAGAACAAATATTGTTAAAATGTCTATGCTACCCAAAGCAATCTACACACTTAATGCAATCCCGATCAAAATACCAATAGCATTTTTTCACAGAACTAGAACAATCCTAAAATTTGTATAAAATGATAAAAGACCTCGCATAGCCAAAGCAATCTTGAAAAAGAAAAGCAAAGCTGGAAGCATCGCAATCCCAGATGTTAAGTTATATTACAAAGCTGTAGTAATCAAAACAGTATGGTACTGATGCAAAAATAGACACATAGATCAATAGAACAGAAGACTCGGAAATGAACCCCCAATTATATGATCAATTAATCCTTAACAAAGCAGGGAAGAATATGCAATCGGAAAAAGTCTCCTCAACAAATCGTGTTGAGAAAACTGGACAGCTACATGCAAAAAAAGAAACTGGGCCATTTTCTTACACCATACACAAAAGTAAACTCAGAGTTGCATAAAGACCTAAATGTGAGACCCAAAACCATAAAAATTTCAGAAAAGAGCATAGCCAGTAATTCCTCTATTTAGTGATAGCAACTTTTTTCTAGATAGGCCCCCTGAGGTAAGGGAAACAAAAGCAAAAATAAACTATTGGGACTTCATCAATAGAGAAAGCTTCTGCACAGTGAAAGAAATAATCAACAAAACTAAAAGGCAACTTATTGAGTGGGAGAAGATATTTGCAAATGACATATCCAATAAAGGGTTAGTATCCAAAATATATAAAGAACTTATATAGCTCAACACCCAAAACCCCAAATAATCCAATTTTAAAATTGCCAGAAGACATGAACAGACATTTCTCCAAAGAAGACATCTAGATGGCTAACAGACACATGGAAAGATGCTCAACATCACTTATCTTCAGGAAAATGCAAATCAAAACCACAGTGATTTTAGCCATACTCACACCTGTCAGTATGGCTAAAATCAAAAACACAAGAAACAATAGGTATTGGGAAGCATGTGGTGAAAGGGGAACTATCTTGCAATGTTGGTGGGAACACAAACTGGTGGAGCCACTCTGGAAAACAGTAAAAAATAGAACTACCCTGTGACCCAGCAATTGCACTACTTGTTATTTATCCAAAGAATACAAAAACACTAATTAAAGGGGACACATGCACACTGATGTTTACAGCAGCATTATCTACAATAGCCAAATTATGGAAACAGCCCAAGTGTCCATCCATTGATGAATGGATAAAGAAGACGTGGTATGTACATCTATGCACAATGGAATGTGATTCAGCCATAAAAAAGAATGCTATCTTGCCATTTGCGGCAACATAGATGGAGCTAGAGAGATGCTATGTGAAATAAGTCAGTCAGAGAAAGACAAATGCCATATGATTTCATTCATATGTGGAATTTAAGAAACAAACAAGCAAAGGAAAAAAAAGAGAGAGAGATGCAAGCCAAGAAACAGGCTCTTAACTATAGAGAACAAACTGATGGCTACCGGAGGGGAGAGGAATGAGGGAAAGGGTTAAACAGGTGATGGGGATTAAGGAGTGCACTTGTGATGAGCACGGGGTGATGTATGGAAGTGTTTAATCACTATATTGTATACCTGGAACTAATATTACATTGCATTACGTTGTATGCTAACTATATTGGAATTTAAATAAAAACTTAAAAGAAGCCTTCCTCTAGAGTGCTGCATCTCCCCTTCTTGCCCGATCAAGAATATCACTCCCTGTTGCTGCTTCTCTTTCTTGCATCAAATAAGTGATCCCATTCCCACAAAGCTTGGTCTTGTTCACATTCTATCCCCAAGCCCTCTACTGCCCTGACTGGAGGCATGATGGGCAGGGGGACCTCGTTGCCAGTGATTCTGTTAATGTTATGTGGTGATAGGAACACTTGACCCAAGAGAGTCAAAGAAGCTAGAATGGAGATGGTGACTTAGCTTGTCTACTTCTCTGTCTATACTAAAGAAGCCTGCTCTCTAGGTAGCTGGGTTTCTGACTTGCTCTTCTGTAGCCACCAAGAGAATACAGACAACCAAAGGAGACTTTGGTGCTTTTACCACCATTTCTCCCAACCTACCTTTCCTCCTTTGGATGAAACTTCTCTATTCCTACCAATGCAAGCCTCCCTCCAGAGCTCTGGGTCCCATCCCGTTCTGTCCAATCAAGGATGTTACTCCAGCTTTCGTTCTACTCTCTCTTGCATCTTCCCTTCTCTTCTGGACTTTCCAATCAACACACAAATATGCTGTGCTGTCTCCTCCCTAAAAACAAATATATTCAGGCACCTGGGGGGCTCAGTCAGTTAAGCATCCAACTCTGGATTTCAGCTCGTGTCATGATCTCAGGGTTGTGAGATCAAGTGCCAAGTTGGGCTCTGTGCTGGGCATGGAGCCTGCTTAAGATTCTCTCTTTCTCTCTCTCTCTTTTCCTCCCTCTCTAAATAAATAAATAATAAATAAATAAATAAATAACAAAACAAATTTCTCTTGAACATACAGGTCTCTTGAACTAACGGCCCATTTCTCTGCACCCCTTATGGCTAAACTCCTCCAAAGAATTATTTCTACTAACTACCCCCACTTCCTTTTCTCACTTCTTCTCTTGAACACAGGGCAGTCAAGTTTCTTTTTCCTTTATCGTTCAAAAAGCTAAACGAAAGCCTACTTGCGTCAAGGTCAGCAATGACTGGGATGATGATTTATCTTATTTTGTTGACATCAGTTCTGGTTTATGCCTGTTGTCTTGATATATTTTTATTATTAAGAGCTTCTTCGTTCATTCTCAGAAATGTTGTGATTTGGGCAAAGATTATACGGTCATTTTCCCTTCCAAAACCCCTCACATCCCAGTCCAATGGTGAGTTCCCATTTTTACTCCCCTGACCAGCTTATCTCACCTTTGTTCTGGACATGCTACCTTCCCAATCCCACGGCACTACTCTTCTTCTCTCAACTCTCTGGAGGCTGTTTTTCAGTCTCTGTGAGGTCTTTGAACCTCTGTTCTATTTTCAGTCTTTTGATGACCTCATCCAATTTCATGGCTTTAAAATTTGATGGTACTGATGGCCAGAATTATATATTTGGTGCCCGGTCCCATCCTCTGAACTCCAACTAAGTCTCCATTTGGATTTCTCACAGGCACACTGACCTCAGCACATCAAACACCAGCTCCTGGTTTTCTCCCCAGACCTCCTCTCCACCTTAGTAAACGATGGACAGCCTGCTTTCACCTCCTTGGGCCCAAATCCTGCACCATCCTTGCCTCCTCTTTGTCTCATAGCTCCAATCTAATCCAGCAGCAAATCCGTCAGCCTGAAATTCAGCATATGTCCAAAATACAGTCGTTTTCTCCACCGTTACTACTTTTTCTGTGGTCTAGGCCACCATTATATTTTACCTTCTTTATTTTGGTCACCTGCCAACCCGTCTTCCTGTCTCTACCTTGCCCCTTGCATCAGTCAGAGTCTAGAGGCCACACAGACACAGTCTGGGTGTTTCCTGTGATGGCCTGTGAGACCCTGGACTACCTGGCCTGCTCCTTCTCGGCTCATAGCCTCCCACTTGACTGTAGCCACGGGGGCGTCCCTGTGCTTCGAGCGCACCGAGCATGCCCATTCAACCTTGCCGTCTTTGCCTCTTTCGTTCCCTCTGGCCAGAACTCTCTTCTCTTGGGTTTCCCTGTGGTCTCACTTCCTCCTGTCTGTTCAGGCATCGCCTTATCACCTTTCCTTACAGCTCTCACTCTGCACAGTAAAACCACCACCACCATTATTGGTCCACAAGCACTCTCTGTTCTGTCTCACCCTGCTTTATTTTAATCTGTGTTGCTTAAAACCACATAACACTATTGTTTTCTGTCTGTTCTGCTCTAAGATCAGCTCGTGAAGACAGGGACTTTATCTTCCTTTGTTCTCAGCGTTATCCCCAGCACCTGAAACAGTCACAGCATGTGATATGTATTTATTGAATGAAAGAATCCACAGATTGATTTCTAGCCTTACAAAATGAGATTGATGACACATTTTCCAAAGATTTCCTGATGTCCAAGAGTTGGTACCCACTGGCAGTCATGAGAGATAAGCATAAGATCTTGAAAAAGAAAAAAAAAGGACTATATAGACTCTTTTTGATTTAAAAAGATGACAATACCACCAAAATGTCCCGCAACAGAAAAATTTAAAAAATTATATCATACTCATATGGGGAATATTACATAACTATAGAAATGATTTTCAAAAGATATTTAGTGGCCTGGGAAAGTGCTTACAATATAGTACTAACAGAAGAAGAAAAAAAGATACCAGCCATAGGGTCTCAAATATGTAAATACAAGTGTGTGTCCTGGGAAGAAAACTATTGAAAGAAAATCCCCCAAAACATGAATAGTGGTGATTTCTAGGTGGTAGGATTATGGGCAACTTAAAGTATTTTTATATTTTATACCTTTCCTAAAATATTAATCATGAATATTTATTGTTTTACCATCATAAAAAATAGCTTCTTATCTACTTCTAAAGTGATTGCATTCCATGCTCATTGAAGTAAGATACTCCCTTCGAGTTATGGCAAGTATGGTAAAGGATTGATTTTGCTAGTCCTACACATTCTCTCCAGCTCTAGTAAAGCTAAAAGTGTGCATTTGGAAGTCAACTCTCTGGGATTGGTTATCCTTGGCCTGAGAAAATACACTTTTGTAGTTCTTGGTGATGATATCTTTGCTCATTAGGACAAGCTCATTAGGGCTACTGGTTGATAGCACCTGGTTTGCCTTTATATAATGGGTAGGGGGCTAATCCAAAATAATATTTAATACAGTAGACCCTTGGGTAGTGGAGGCTGTACATTTAACTATTATTAATCTGGCTTTGTGAGGCTTTATTGTTAACATATTGTTAAACTGCTTCTCTTTCTCACACTAGACAGTGGTAACATTTTTGAAGTCCCTCTTTCAGTTACTAGAAATAATAGTTTAAGTCTGAATATTGTTTGTGAAAGCACTAAAGGTATTTTGAGGTTTCAATATATTGAAGGGAAAGGGTTGACCAAACCCCACATGGATCAACTAGTCCAAAATCTAAAATCAAAATTCAAATTGATTCTAAACCCATGGAGTCAGAGTTAAAATCTCTGTTCCTGGTCTCCGTTGCTGTTGACTCTGTGACGGAAATCTTGAGATCTAACGCATGAGAATCTCAGAAAATAGATGCCGTGCATATGCATGAGCTGATTTCCCCCCTCCTCTTGTTATTTTTCTCTGGACTGGGACTCAATTTTTAAAAGATCATCCATTAAAAATTTATATTATGGAATTAGAAGAATTCAAGAGTAATAGTGAGGGCAGGTAGTGTTGGGTTATGAACAAGCCTGTAAATTATATAGTCTCATTTTTATTTTTAGATTACTAAAAAAAAATCCTAATTATAATAGTTCATTTTAAAGAACACTAGCAAAATGAGCAACCATACACATGTAGCTTAAGAAATAGAAGTTTAGGGGTGCCTGGGTAGCGCAGTAGTTAAGCGTCTGCCTTCGGCTCAGGGCGTGTTCCCGGCGTTATGGGATCGAGCCCCACATCAGGCTCCTCCTCTAGGAGCCTGCTTCTTCCTCTCCCACTCCCCTGCTGTGTTCCCTCTCTCACTGGCTGGCTCTTTGTCACATAAATAAATAAAATCTTAAAAAAAAAAAGAAATAGAAGCTTACAGTGGATTAGAAGCTTTCCTGAACTTTTCCCAAGTCTTACTCCCTTTNGCTCTTTGTCACATAAATAAATAAAATCTTAAAAAAAAAAAAGAAATAGAAGCTTACAGTGGATTAGAAGCTTTCCTGAACTTTTCCCAAGTCTTACTCCCTTTAGTCATGAAAACTACTCTTTTGAATTTGTGTTAATCGCACCTTTGCTTTCTTTGTAGTGTTATCACTTAACATGTGTACTCAATATATTGAACATATATATAAAGGAACTATACTGGATGTATTTTTATATGTGCTTCTTTCTCACAATTTTAAGGGTTTTTTTTTTAATGTTGATCTATGTAGCTCGAGTTTGTTATTTTTCACTGCTGTATAATATTCCATGTACAGGTGTACCATTATTTATTTGTCCATTCTATGGTTGATGACATTTGTGTTATTTCCAGTGTTTGCTGTTACAAACAAGGCTGCTATGAATATTCTTGAGTATAACTCATGGAACACGTGTCCAAGAGTTTCTCTAGGTATAAACTTGGGAGTAAAATTCTGAGTCATTGGATGTGTGCATGTTTAACTTTACTAGGTCATGCCAAACTACTTTCCAAAGTACTTGTGTAAACTTATACATCCAGAAACAGTGAGTGAGTGAGAGTCCTCCTTTCCTCTTTATATTTACCAACACTTGGTATTGTTTAACTTTTTTTATTTTTACCTATCTGGAAGGAGAGACTTGGTATATCATTTATTCTGAATCTGCCTCATCTTATTTACTAATGAGGTAAGGCTGGACATGTTTTCATTTAATTTATGGCTTCTTTACATTTTCTCTTCTACAAAATACCCATTCATAGGTTTTTCCATTTTTCTCTTTTTTTTTTTTTTGGTTGGGGGGCTTTATTCCTGCAGGAGATATATTTTTCTGCATAATAATCTTTGTTCGTTATATGTGTAGCAAATATTTCTCCCAAATGGTGGTTTGTGTTTTTGTCTTCTTTATATGTCTTTACATGAACATAAAAGTTGTTAATTTTAATGTAATTAGATTTATCCGTTTTATTTTAGGGTTTCAGCTTTTGTGCTTTTCTTAGGCATAAAGATCTCTATTTTATTCTAAAAGTTTTACACTTTTTTTCATATTTATGTTTTTTTTTCCTTTTTAGAGAGGGAAAGAGAGAGAAGGGGGGCAGAGGGAGAGGGAGGAGAGACTCTTAAGCAGGCTCCATGCCCAGCGCACATTGGGCTCCATCCCACAACCCTGAGATCATGCCCTGAGCTGAAATCAAGAATTGGATGCTTAACTGACTGAGCCACCCAGGTGTCCCTCACATTTAAGTTTTTAATCCATCTGGAATTTTTATTGTTACGAGATAGGAATTTTATTTCATTTCCCGTGATCTGGTTAAGCAATACTTCCAGAATAATTTGTTAAATTGTCCATTCTTTCCCCAGTGATCTGTCAGTCACAGATAAAGTGAGTCCATTTCTAGGCTTTTTGTTCTGCTCGGTGGGTCACTTTGTCTATCCCTTCCCCAGGAGCCCACTGTCTTAATTACCTACATTTAAACCAAGGGTTAATCTCCATCTTCTACGGTATGTCTCTGTCCCCTTTTCCTTACATTTCTCCATCTAATGCAGTAGTCTTGTCTACTCTTGACCCTTGGTCGTATTGGTCTAATTAGAAGTTTGTTGTAGTGCATGTAGGCAGCCAAAAGCCAAAGTGAACGTGCCACTTCTCTGCCCTTCTCAATTACTCTTTGTCTTTAGAGTTTTGAAAGTCACCCAATGAGTAGAAAGTACACGAGAACACTGCCTTCAGTAATTTCTAGAAGTAGGGGATTTTTTCCTTTCTTTTTGACCATTCTGCTTCCTCTTTAGGCCCTATGTTGCCTGTCTATTTGTGATCTCAGCGCATGTACTCTCTGAGCTGATCTGCAAAATGGACTCAAAACCCCCAGGTTGAAAGTGTCAGCACAAGAACACACCTTAAATGTGTAACTTCCTGTGGCTGCTCAGTTTCATTTTCTGCTTCTTGGACGAAGCAGGTTTGGTGATTACACGTGAGGCCTTAAGGGATGGGAGAAATATGAATCCTAGGGCAAGGGTACTGGATAAGTCCCTGGAGACTGAGGAGTGAATGTCACTTTGTGAGACCTTGCGAGTGTCTCTGCCGTGTGTGCCCTCCTCCACCCTTTCCTCTTGCACAGGTTCTCCGCTTCAGATGCTACATAAGCTTGCAGGGCAACAGGGGCTGGGCCACAGCCCCTCCTACTCTTTCCTCATTGCTGAGATGTGTTCTTCAGTAGACAGGGGGAGCGGTGCTGCAGTGAAAGACCCTGTGGCTTTCCCTCGTGGCCTCTGTGGGTGTGACCAAGTGAACGGGTACTCGTATGTGTGAGCATATGTCATCGTGGTGGGAAAAGAACAATAATTCTCTGCAATCATTGTGGTGGGTTTCCCTCTCACTCCACTCAACCTCTTCTATTTTAATCTATGTTGCCCCAGCCCTTGGGTCCCTTGCAAATGTCACTATGTTCTCCCCTGTCTCCCCTTCATTCTCTTCTGTGACCTTTTTAGGACATCCTGTGGCAGGGCTTTCATTTATGGGGGTTGGATGAGTGATGCAGGGTGCTTCCCCCCTCCACTTTCAGAGGGACTAAAAACCATGTTGCTGAAGTCCAGCATATTTTGCCTAAAAGAAACACATTTCTTCATAAAATATTCTACTTCTCAATTTCCCACAGAAAATGGTATGGAATTCTCTCTTTCTCTCTCCCTTTTCTGTTCTTTCCTTCATATTCACACCCAAAAAGGGGAGGCAGATGGAAGTGAAATCAAATCTGCAGCCAGCTGGGTGTAATGGGTTGAGTTTGCCAGCCTCCACTGAGAATTCTTCCAGGGTGTGTTCAGATTCTGTTTACGTACCAATCCCAGCTATGGGTGCAGTGAGGTGAAGAAAGTACTATGTTTGTTTGGAAGAAATCCTTTGATCAATTGGTTGGGTTGAAGTGTGAGACTTCAGGGCATGCTCTCAAGCAGCAAAATTTGCTCTCTAGCTGCATGAGATAAAGAGAGTGCAGTTTGCTCTTGACAGAGAAGGGGTGCTGAGAGAGAGGAAGAGGGGCAAGGGTGACTTGACCAGAGACTGTGATGTGCGATGCATCGCCATCCCACCATCCCTGACCCCCGCCACGAAATCCATGAGCTTGCTGATCTCATGCCTGCTCCATGGGAGTCGAATGCTGGGCTCTGAGGAGCTGCGCATCTTGTCAGCACTCACGTGGGGCTGACACAGAAGTAGTATGTGCAAAGGCGGATGCCAGAGGCACAAAATACCGCAAGAAAGCAAGTCTCCAGGAATTTGCAGAAACCGTGGGGAGAGTCTTGAGTTTATAAAAACTATGGAATTTGAATCTTCAAACTTGACCTCCATGTCAAAGGGACAGAGAGGCCCCTTGTGACTGCAGGGCTGCATCAGGAAAGTGACTTCGTTCCTTGTGAAGTACTGCAGAGCTCCTTATCGGGAGGAATACAATAGCTACATGGAAACTGTGGCTCTTCCTTGCTACATCGTTTGCTTGCCCACTCTTGCAACTTTTGACAGTCGGTGCTGTCAGTGCTTAAGTGAGCTCTACAAACATTGGATGTTTAAGAATGTCCAGGACTCAAGTCTCAGGGAATCCCTTGATCTCAGAAAACCTAATAAATATTTGGGTAGTGGTGAATCTATACACAGGACAATGTGCAATCTCCGAAAACCAGAGCCAGTGGCTTTCAACAAATCAAGGTATGCTTTACTTGTGAGAGAAACTTCTGTGCAAATTTCGTTTTGAATATTGTGTAATTAGAGATTCATATATACATAAAGTTTAAGAACCAATGTGTAGATTACTTCCAATCAATATGGCAGAGAGAACTGACATACACAGATACCCCCCCCACTCCAAACACATAGAAGTGCCAAGGGGAATATAATATGATATGATATGGCATGAGAGAAATTGATTTCTGAATTCAAAAACATGGTGGGGAAATCTGTGCACAGTGCCTACAGAAGCAGGATGTAAACCTTAGGTGGGGAGGAAGGTTGGGATTTTCATAGAGAAGATGACATCTCAAGCTCCTACGAAGTGAAGAGTTGAAACTGACCTCCTTGCACAAAGCCACGTATCACAAATGCACCATTCGTGAGATAGATTGGAAAATCTCTGACAGCCTGGGGACAAGCATGTGAGTAGTCACATACTCTGGGCTGTGGGTTCAAAAAGGGTAAACTAAGAGAAATGAGGATCCCAAACTTAAATTGAGAGAAGGTGTACAACCCTAATTTACGTCATCTGCAGAGTGCTGAAACTTTCAGCAAGGAAGCCAACCATCAGAACACACTCCCCCACCAATCCCAAAATAGTGAAACCAGTGAGATCCCAGGAAAGGCCAATGCAACACTGCTCCATGGGGAGCAATAGAGGGTGCTCCTTCAGAAGTAAACTTCTGCCAGAAGCTTCACTTCCATATATACACCGTAAAATAGCGAAGGAATCCCATGGCCATGAGACAGAGAGAGAGAGCAGAAGGGAGAGGGAGAGACAGAGATAACAAACCACAAATGAGAGAACCAAAACTCAAGGAAATGCAGAAAATAGAGCAATCTCAGAAGGAGTTATTCTTAAAACAACAATGATTAAAATAGTAAAAAAAATGACAGATGGAAATCATAAGGAAGGAAGGGATATATTTTTCAATGATTCAAATAAAAAATTGAAGATAATAATTACAACCTCTCAATAGACAGATTAGACATTAAATCAGACACATCTGAGAAGGAAAGTCAGCAAATAGGAACTTAGTTTTAAAGTGATTAATTTGAATGCAGCATTGGGAAGAAAAATGTGGGAAGCGCAGAAGAGAGGATAAGAGACATGGAGGGTAGAATGAGGCGGTCGGACATACTTTTACAGGAGCTCCAACAGAGCAACCAGGGGCGTTACAGGAGAAGTATCCAAAATGGTGATGTCTGAGAATTTAACAGAACTCATCAGTTCTGAGAGATGGATTTTCAGATTGAAAGCATGTATTAAGTTGAAGCGGAATAAATTTTAAAAAATTATATATACCCAGCCACATTATAGTGGAACTGAAAAACATCAGAGACCAAAAATCCTTTTTAAAAAAAATTTATTTATTTATTAGACAGATAAGAGCATGCACGCAAGCGGGGGGGGGGGGCGGGGAAGGGGCAGATGGAGAGGGAGAAGGAAGCCTGAAGTGGGGCTCAATCCCAGGACCCTGAGATCATGACCGGAGCTGAAGGCCAATGCTGAACCGACTGAGCCACCCACGTGCCCCAAAGACCTAAAATTCTTAAAAGCTATCAGAGAGAAAAGGCAAATTAGAAAGTAACCAAACAATTTCCAGACAACAGGCTTTTTATAACAACAATAAATAACAGATGATATCATGGAATGATGTCTTCAAAGTGTTAAGAAAAAGTGTATGTCAGTCCGAAATTCAATTCTGCAGTCAGTTACACAAATTTGAGGCCAAATAATGACATTTTCAGACATACAAGGACTTAATTTCCTACTTAGCTCAGTGAAAGAACTAATAAGTATATACTTCTGGGGAAAGAAAATTAAACCAGAGAGAAGGACTGGGATGTGAGAATCAACTGAGAATAAAGAAATTGGTGATATGTTGGTGATTCCAAAATAAGTATAGATGTAAAAAGAGATTAATTATTTTTGGGAAGAATGGTGAAAAACTAGGTGGAGCTAAAATGCTATACAAATGGTAGCAGGGGAGATGGGAGTCTTAAGATTTGAATTAAAGAGTTCTAAAATTTTTGTGTTAGGAGGGCAGACTACAGGAAAATTGCTAAAATTTAGATTGTCTTAAAGAAAATATGCATGTTAAATGAAACAAACAAACAAACTTCCCTTCCCCCATGGGTAAGAGATTTAAACAGACACGTCACAAAATAAGATATAAGGAAGACAAGCGCATTAAAAGAAGTTTGATCATTAGCTGCTAAGGAAATGCAAATTAGCAGCAGAATGAAATATTACCTCATACCTATTAGAGTGGCCAATATTACGAAGAATCATCACATCACATATGGCAAGGATGTAGACAAACTGAAACTTTCATACACTGATGGTGAGAACGTAAAGTGGTAGTTTAGCAATTTCTCAAAAGTTAAGAATATACCTATAGTATTATCCGGCCATTCCACTTCTAGATAGTTACCCAAGAGACAAATAAGTGTATGTTTTTATAAATACTTTTGCACAAGTACTCATAGAAGCTTTTTTCTTTTTCTAATAATAATTTTTTATTATGTTATGTTAGTCACCATACAGTACATCCCTAGTTTTTGATGTAAAGTTCCATGATTCATTACTTGCGTATAACACCCAGTGCACCATGCAATATGTGCCCTCCTTACTACCCATCACCAGTCTATCCCAATCCCCCACTCCCCTCCCCTCTGAAGCCCTCAGTTTGTTTCTCAGAGTCCATAGTCTCTCATGCTTCATTCCCCCTTCTGTTTACCCCCCCTTTCCTTCTTCCCTTTCTTCTCCTACCAATCTCCCTACTTCTTATGTTCCATAAATGAGTGAAACCATAGAAGCTTTATTTCTAATAGTTCCAAACTGGAAACAACTCAAATGTGCATCAGCAGGTGAACGGTTACATAAACCATGGTATATCCATATAGTGGATTACTACTTGGCAATAAAGAGGAACAAACGATTGATATGCACTAGAACGTGGGTGAATCCCAAAGTAGTTTGGGGGAGTGGAGGCAGGAAAGGAAGAGGGGGAAAATTATGTATGAACAAGCTTTTAGGTGTGATGGATATATTTATTTTCTTGATTGTCACTTCATGGCTCCCTGCACATGTCAAACTTATTAAATTATACACTTTAAATATGGGCAGTTTTGCTGTATGTTAATTATACTCCAATTAATACAATACATAATTTTTTAAACAAAAGTGTGCATTTCAGAATTTAAGAATGACAATTAAAAGAAAAAGAATAGATGGGGCGCCTGGGTGGCACAGCGGTTAAGCATCTGCCTTCGGCTCAGGGCGTGATCCTGGCGTTCTGGGATCGAGCCCCACATCAGGCTCCTCTGCTATGAGCCTGCCTCTTCCTCTCCCACTCCCCCTGCTTGTGTTCCCTCTCTCGCTGGCTGTCTCTATCTCTGTCGAATAAATAAATAAAATCTTTAAAAAAAAAAAAGAAGAAAAAGAATAGAATACGTAACTTTCAAATTAGTGGTGGGAAAGGAATTAATTCTTTTTTTATATAGATT
Organism: Ailuropoda melanoleuca; assembly: GCF_002007445.2. Lineage (NCBI taxonomy): Eukaryota > Metazoa > Chordata > Mammalia > Carnivora > Ursidae > Ailuropoda > Ailuropoda melanoleuca. Next base: position 73,072,142 of record NC_048225.1, read on the forward strand.
TTATTTATTTATTTGAGAGAGAGACAGAGAAAGAGAGAGAACATGAGCAGGCTGAGGGACAGAGGGAGAAACAGTTTCCCTGCTGAGCAGGGATGGAATTAGTTCTATTGGATGAGGGAAAAAAAAGAAGAAGTAGACAAAAGTATGGCTAGAAGAAAAGTAAGACAGGAATAGCGAACATGTTTTGGTAAAAGGTGAAATAGTAATTTCTTTTACTTTTCAGGCCACATGGCCTCTGATGCAGCTACTCCAGTCTGCCACCAAAACACAAAGGCAACTATGATAATGCATCAGCAATGGAGCTCACCGTGTTCCAGTACAAAAGCGGGTGCTGGGTTAGATTTATCCCAAGGGCCATAATTTGCCAACCCCTTGTATAAATACAGTCAAATTTGTCAGTAATTATAATGTAAGGGAAGTAAACCTATCTATTTAAAGACTAGACTGTAATATTCAGCTCCAAGTCATTTACAAACACACTTAAAACAGGACAAAGTCAGGTTGAAAGAAAAGTAGTGGCAAGGATATGTCATTAGCATAGTAAATAAAAGTCAAGAAGGCAATAGCAATCTAGAAAAGCCATCATTTACAGATCCAGGGACTATTTGAAGTGCCCAGCAGTCATATGTTTAGGAGGTGCTGAGCTGGGATCCAACCCAAGATGGGTGTCTTCAAAGCCCATATTCCCATACACCACTGTATTGTAGCTGCCAGACAAAATTGAATTTGAGGAAAAAGTGATTTTACTTAATAAAAGAAGAGAAAAACGCCTAAAAAGTAACAACTATGAACCAATATGCATCTAATAACATCAGCACAGACACACCCCCAGAGCTACATGCACACATAGGTAGACACAGGGAGAGCGTAACATGGAGCAATTGACGAATCCAGATTCTTAGTAAGAAATTTCAAGATTTCTCTTCCAGTTCATGCAGTAAAGCACTAGGAAGAAATACTTGTGAAAACATCGGTATGAATAACAGCTCTAATCTCATCTATTTATTTTTGTGCTCAGTATATAAGAAATATGTATCCCTTTCAAGTACATATAGGATACTTATAAAAATCAGCCACAGTATAAGAGAAACATATAATAGAAACAATTACTAATATTCTCATATGCCTACCAGAGCAGGAAGAAATATGAAGATAAAGATGATGATGCTGATATTCTAATCGAGTTGGCCAAAAAACCCCAGTGAGATACTGAGAAACAAATCGACAAAATATTTGGAGAGTCAGCATAGCATCGTGGATAAGCACAAGGGACCAGGTTGTCTGCGCGCAAATCCTGGCTGCCGTATTTTCTATCTATGATGATTGTTAGAGGAAGTCATTGAGAGGAGGTCACTGTTGGTTGACCCATGAGCTGGGCTTGGGCAATGGAAGACTCTTCACTCCCTCCCTTGACCTTGGAATGTATGTTCTTCCTACAGTTCTCATAGTAGAAGCTGTTTCAACGTCCCAGCCTTGCTAGAACAACGTGTTGTTAAGACCATATATACCGAATACGGGACTGAACCTGGTTAAGACCTCTGTGTAAATTTTTTTTTAAAGATTTTATTTATTTGACAGAGAGAGAGACAGCCAGCAAGAGAGGGAACACAAGCAGGGGGAGTGGGAGAGGAAGAAGCAGGCTCCCAGCAGAAGAGCCTGACGTGGGGCTCAATCCTAGAACGCCGGGATCGCGCCCTGAGCCGAAGGCAGATGCTTAATGGCTGAGCCACCCAGGCGCCCCACCTCTGTGTAAACTTTTAAGGTTCTGGTGAGTGGGTGTGGACTATCATCTTGGCTATCTAAGACGGCCTCGTACATAAGCTCCCTTGCTTATTAAAACTGCCACCTTGCCACCTACCAATCTGGAGTGGTCTGCCTCTTTCTTTGGTCTCCTCTGCCCTCCACGTATGGGAACCAGTTTCAAATTTCACGCGGAGAACTCTCATTGTTGTGAACCAGCAGTGACTTTGATAAAATTAGCTAATCTCTCTGTACTTGACTTCTCATGTGTAACATAACAAAGAATGGGGGGAAATAATGGTTCTATTTCATACAGATGTTATGAAGATGAGTGAATATTTTGTAAAGGACTTAGAATAACGGTGTGGTATATATGCATGTTTGTTAAGTGAAAACCTAAACATGAGAAAAACCTGTGGAATGCCAGTAAACAGTCATTAGCCACAATTCAAATCCCCAGGGGCCCCATTCCACTGCAAGTTGTCATTAAAGTCCTTAACGGGAGTGGGGGGGCTGAGTCTGATAAACACCCTCGCCCTTCAAGGTTGAGAACTGTACCTCTGCACTTTGGTTAGGTTTGCGTAAGTTACCTTGGGAGACCTTCACAATGAATGTCCCAGAAAATCTCAGCCCTTTAGGGGTTCTCAAGGTTGGGCAGGGGCAGAGTGGGAGAGATGTGTCAGAACTGGTAGGCGTGTGAAGCACATGCAAGTTGAGAGCCTCTCCAGCTTGACTTTTCTCGATTTGACTTTGATTCCATCATGTTTCATTTATGTCCATAATATCCTGTCTTGACTCTAATCACTTCCAGAGAGTGAATTCCTTCAGTAATTGTTTATTGAACAACTATTTGGTGCCAGGCATGGTAGTCAATTCTGAAGGTATAAGAATGAACAAACAGTTGTCCTGAGGAACTTATAATCTACTTGAAAGAGAAGCTTGGGGTATAGGGTGGCCTATTTCCTCTGTAGGTTGGCTAATCAGAGTAATGTTTCAATCATGGATCATTTGAGATTGAGTTTTTATCCCTGTTACAGAGGTGCTGTATTCACCCAGAGCATAAATAGTAAGATCAGCATTGCAGCCACGAAAGCTTCAGTCCTTAGTATACCCTTCGTCTAGCTCAGAGAGCCGACAGGTTGTACGGTGTCATCTGTATAGCCTTCCAGAATTTCCCCAAGAAGGTTTGAGTTTGGCTTGAAACAAATGTCTTCAGACTTCCGACTCCATCAGGACTCCTGTGTTCAGCTGAGCGGTTGGTACCCTACACGAGAGCGTCCAACTCAGGAGGCAAGAAGAAGCCGAAACGCAGCCCCAATACTCCTCCTTCAGCCCTGTATTTGTGGGGCTGCTTGTGCACAGAAGGACATCCTTCTCTAATTTGTCCAGAGGGGAAGCTTTTTATAATTTGCATGAAGGAGGCGTATAGGCTTGCAGGTAACCTTGCCGAGCATAACATTTCCTCAGTTGGATACAACCCCCAGAACTTACGCATGTTTCCTGCAGAGATATCACTTGAAATACTAGGGACCGTATCTTTATCTCAAGAGAGAACTGACTCTGAGACTATATTCCTAAAACTTTAAAATGTTCGGACCAGAAGGATTTTAGAAAACATGATGTTTAAACCGTAATTTTCTATGTGTAGAAAGTGACTTTGATTTTTAGAATTTAATGGAAAGCTGGAAATCATGATGTTTATCTTCCTCACTTCATCGATGGAGAAACCAGCATCCAGAGAGGTAGAGCAACTAGGAATCGCAGTCTTGCAGGTCTTCTAGCTCCTGGTACAGGGTGCCTTCAATTCTACTCTATCCACCGCTGCACAGCTGGTTAGTGGCAGAGTGAGTCTAGAATGCAGGCCATGGATGCAAGTCACGTGGCACCAAAACAGGTTTCTAATTCAAATGCAGGAGACCTGGGCTGTGCCACCAAACCCTGATTTCCAGCTCTGGCTTCTCCATGTGATGCCCCTGGTACTGGACAGTTCGGGTGCACTTCCGTAGGGTGCACTTCCGTCTGTGCGCATCCCCGCCGAAGCTCTGAATCTTCAAGAAGCCGTTCTGTCTTCTCTCAGATTTCTTCCTATCCTGTCCCACTTCTGAGTCTGACACAGGAACTGTGGCTGGTGTCACTGCACTTTCGCATGTAATCCAACAGCGAATGTTGAGAAAAATCACTTTCTCTTGTGATGTCATCTCTGCTCCTTGATCTAGGGCAAGGGGAGGGGGTCCGCTAAACATCTCAGTCTTACTCTGTGTCTGTCACCACACAAGCAGTGCTTACCTGTGACAATGGTGCATCTCTAGGGGAGAACTGTTCTGGAAGGAATTGTATCTAGCTTTGGTGTTATCATTTCTTCGACATTTTAGAGAACTCTGGGGTGCTGCCCTTCTTTGCAGAGCAAATGGGGCACAAGTAACCATTCCTCTTGGAGTTCCTCTGTCTGATGTAGACAGGACCTAGGCTGGGGCACCTGGCAGGACCTGAGTTCTAGAGGGGACTGGATGAGATGGGGGATTCTGATGGACTACACTGAGCCCTGGCTTTGCCATATACCAGGATGACTTAGGCAAATCTTTCTACCCTCTGTGCACCTGTCTCTTCACGAGTAAAATGACATCATCATACCTGCTCTATTTTCTCTTACAATAGACCCTCTTGGGAGGATCAAACAAGGTAAAGGGCATGGAAATGCTTGGATTGTCTGTTGAACAGTCCTGTGGCCCTCCTGGAGATTCCTGGCAGTGAGCACCGGGACTGGGGAAAGGAGGGACCCCCTGCAAGCTGGAGGAACAGGATGTGTAGCCTCAGCTTCCTCTAGGGCTCTAGGTGCTACCAGTGTGGGAATGCAACTCCTGACCATCTAATACCCATGATGGGTATGTTTCTCTGACAATGTGTTTTTGTCTTCTAGAGCCCAAATAAATGCCCTACAGAGTGCTTGCTGTACTGTGCATGTTTCCTTTAGTTTTTGGTGTCATTCATCACACGTTGAAAGTAATGATAATTCACAGTGTTCATCACCACTCTTGGCACCATAACACTTCAGTGCATATTCCTGGTAGGATAAAAGGTCCTGTGAAGAGGAGGTCGATGTAAGAAGGAGCAGGTCAAAGATCTTAGAACTCAGGGGTGGATGGAAATTATTCCTTCCCACCTTTTCTCTCTTCCTCTCTTAAGTGGTCCTCCAGACTCTTCCCAGCATACTCAGTGATGCATCATTTACTGGATCTCAAGGTGGCCCATTCCATTTCTGGACAACTGCAACTGGGAGAAAATAATTTATAGTGTTAAGCTGAAATCTGCTTCCTCTATTTTCAATTCTTTGGTCTTAGCTATATCCCAAAGGTATTATCTCTCCACTTACATAGACCTGCAGTCAAGAGACACTGTCATAATAGATCAACGTTGTCAATAGAGTTTAAATGAGTTTCAGGTTTGGTAGAAACCATAAAGTTCCTCTAATAAATAGTCTTACAAATATCCTTTACGGCTTACATTTGGGGAAGGTTTAGTAGAATGTGCATGGTGGTAAGGAAAGAGAATCCCAGACAGACAGATAACAGTGGGATCTACAAAATATAGGGACATTAGAAACATTTTTAAAAATGTCAATTCCAGTACAGTTAATATACAGTGTGATATTAGCTTCAGGTGCACAATATAGTGATTCAACAATTCTCTACAGTACTCAGTGCTCCCCATGATTAATGTACCCTTCATTCCCTTCACCTATTTTACCCATCTCCCCACCCACCTACCCTCTGGTAACCATCAGTTTGTTCTCAATAGTTAAGAGTATTTTCTGGTTTGTCTCTTTTTGTGTGTGCGTTCATTTGCTTTGTTTCTTAAATTCCACATATGAGTGAAATCATGTGGTATTTGTCTTTCTCTAACTGACTTATTTCACTTAGCATTCTACTCTTTAGATCCATTCATGTTGTTTCAAATGACAAAGTTTCATTCTTTTTTTGTGGCTGAGTAATACATATCTTATTGTATTTTCTTTATCCATTCATCAATCAATGGACACTTGAGTTGCTTCCATATCTTGGCTATTGTAAATAATGCTGCAATAAACATAGGGGAGCATCTATCTTTTCAAATTAGTGTTTTTGTTTTCTTTGGGTAAATACTCAATAGTGGAATTACTGGATTCTATTTTGGATTTTTTTGAGGAACCTCCACACCGTTTTCTACAGTGGCTGCACCAGTGTGCATTCCCACTAACAGTGCATGAGGGTTCCTTTTTCTCCACATTCCCACCAACACTTGTTTTTAGTGTTGTTGATTTTAGCCACTCTGACAGGTGTGAGGTGGTATCTCATTGTAGTTTTGATTTGCGTTTCCCTGGTGATGAGTGATGTTGAGCATCTTTTCACGTGTCTGTTGGCCATCTGGATGTCTTTGGAGAAATGTCTGTTCATGTCTTCTGCCCATTTTAAAATTAGATTATTTGGTTTTTTGGTGTTGAGCTGTAGAAGTTCTTTATATATTTTGGATATTAACCCTTTATCAGATATGTAATTTACAAATCTGTTCTCCTATTCAGTAGGTTTTCTTTTAGCTTTATTGGTTGTTTCCGTCACTGTGCAGAAGGTTTTTTTTTTTTTTTAATGTAGTCCTAATCGTTTATGTTTGCTGTTGTTTCGCTTGCCATAGGAGACATATTTAGAAAAATGTTGTTATGGCTGATGTCAGAGAAATTACTGCTTATCCTCTCTTCCAGGATTTTTATGGTTTCAGGTGTCACATTTAGGCCTTTAATCCATTTTGAGTTTATGGTGTAAGAAAGTGGTCCAGTTTCATTCTTTTGCATGTTGCTGTCCAGTTTTCCCAACACCATTTGTTGAAGAGACTGTTTTCCATTGCATATTCTTGCCTCCTTTGTTAAAGATTAATTGACCATATAACCATGAGTTTATTTCTGGGCTCTCTAGTCTATTCTGTTGATCTATGTGTCTCTCTTTGCTCCAGTACCATACTGTTTTGATTACTACAGCTTTGTAATATAACTCAAAGTCTAGAATTGGGATCCTCACCTTTGCTTTGCTTTTTCGAGATTGCTTTGGCTATTTGGGGTCTTTTGTGTTTTCATAAAAATTTTAGGATTGTTTGTTCAAGTTCTGTGAAAAATGGTGTTGGTATTTTGATAGGGATTGCATTATATATGTAGATTACTTTCGGTAGTGTAGACATTTTAACAATATTTGTTCTTCCAATCCATGAGCATGGAATATCTTTCCATTTGTTTGTGTTCTCTTCATTTTCTTTCACCAGTGTTTTACAGTTTTCAGAGTACAGGTCTTTCACCTCCTTGGTTAAGTTTATTCCCAGGTGTTTTATTATTTTTGGTACAGTTGTGAATGGGATTGTTTTCTTATTTTCTCTTTCTGTTACGTCATTATTGGCATATACAAATGCAACAGATTTCTCTAAAAATATAGGAACAGTAAAGAAATCCTTAAAACACAGGACGCCTGAGTGGCTCATTCAGTTATGTGTCTGCCTTCAGCTCAGGGTCCTGGGTTTGAGCCCTGCAATGGGAGAAGGGAGCCCACTTCTCCCTCTCCCTCTCCCTCTGCCCCTCCCCCCACTCATTCTCTCTCTCTCTCTCAAGTAAATAAATAAATCTTAAAAAAATCCTTAAAATAATGTACGAAGGACCCATCTGTTGCACAGCCATTATGCTAGGCACTGTAATTATGTATTACAGCCATTATGCTAGCTGTAATTACAGTGTTAACGCAATGGAACAAGTACATACATGGAAGAAGGGTATCTTTGAATGGGCACAAGATCAAAACTCAGAGAAATGGGCAAGATAATTTCAGAAAGTGAAAAACACTATGAGGAAATGAATAAGGCAGTGAGATAGACAGTCACTCTAAGTTTATCTATGACTTTGAAATGGTAAAATACATCAGATGATTTTTCTTTACAAGTTATTCTTTGGAGATATGGTTTTGGTGTCCTTTCTCTATCCAGAGGTAACAAAGACATTCTGCTGTATTTTCTTTCTTTCTCTCTCTCTTTTTTTCTTTGAGTTTATGCATTTGTTTTTAAAATCTGGGCATTTAATTCATCAGGCGTCTATTTTCATACATGTGTAACATAGGAAACATTTTCTTTGTAAAATAGGGAAAATTTTCCAGCAATACAAATGAATAATATATCTTATCCTCATTTGGTCACGGTTTGTTTATACACACACACACACACACACAA
>NC_048225.1:73087534-73135122 GCF_002007445.2 Ailuropoda melanoleuca
TCTATTTTGGATTTTTTTGAGGAACCTCCACACCGTTTTCTACAGTGGCTGCACCAGTGTGCATTCCCACTAACAGTGCACGAGGGTTCCTTTTTCTCCACATTCCCACCAACACTTGTTTTTAGTGTTGTTGATTTTAGCCACTCTGACAGGTGTGAGGTGGTATCTCATTGTAGTTTTGATTTGCGTTTCCCTGGTGATGAGTGATGTTGAGCATCTTTTCACGTGTCTGTTGGCCATCTGGATGTCTTTGGAGAAATGTCTGTTCATGTCTTCTGCCCATTTTAAAATTAGATTATTTGGTTTTTTGGTGTTGAGCTGTAGAAGTTCTTTATATATTTTGGATATTAACCCTTTATCAGATATGTAATTTACAAATCTGTTCTCCTATTCAGTAGGTTTTCTTTTAGCTTTATTGGTTGTTTCCGTCACTGTGCAGAAGGTTTTTTTTTTTTTTTAATGTAGTCCTAATCGTTTATGTTTGCTGTTGTTTCGCTTGCCATAGGAGACATATTTAGAAAAATGTTGTTATGGCTGATGTCAGAGAAATTACTGCTTATCCTCTCTTCCAGGATTTTTATGGTTTCAGGTGTCACATTTAGGCCTTTAATCCATTTTGAGTTTATGGTGTAAGAAAGTGGTCCAGTTTCATTCTTTTGCATGTTGCTGTCCAGTTTTCCCAACACCATTTGTTGAAGAGACTGTTTTCCATTGCATATTCTTGCCTCCTTTGTTAAAGATTAATTGACCATATAACCATGAGTTTATTTCTGGGCTCTCTAGTCTATTCTGTTGATCTATGTGTCTCTCTTTGCTCCAGTACCATACTGTTTTGATTACTACAGCTTTGTAATATAACTCAAAGTCTAGAATTGGGATCCTCACCTTTGCTTTGCTTTTTCGAGATTGCTTTGGCTATTTGGGGTCTTTTGTGTTTTCATAAAAATTTTAGGATTGTTTGTTCAAGTTCTGTGAAAAATGGTGTTGGTATTTTGATAGGGATTGCATTATATATGTAGATTACTTTCGGTAGTGTAGACATTTTAACAATATTTGTTCTTCCAATCCATGAGCATGGAATATCTTTCCATTTGTTTGTGTTCTCTTCATTTTCTTTCACCAGTGTTTTACAGTTTTCAGAGTACAGGTCTTTCACCTCCTTGGTTAAGTTTATTCCCAGGTGTTTTATTATTTTTGGTACAGTTGTGAATGGGATTGTTTTCTTATTTTCTCTTTCTGTTACGTCATTATTGGCATATACAAATGCAACAGATTTCTCTAAAAATATAGGAACAGTAAAGAAATCCTTAAAACACAGGACGCCTGAGTGGCTCATTCAGTTATGTGTCTGCCTTCAGCTCAGGGTCCTGGGTTTGAGCCCTGCAATGGGAGAAGGGAGCCCACTTCTCCCTCTCCCTCTCCCTCTCCCTCTGCCCCTCCCCCCACTCATTCTCTCTCTCTCTCTCAAGTAAATAAATAAATCTTAAAAAAATCCTTAAAATAATGTACGAAGGACCCATCTGTTGCACAGCCATTATGCTAGGCACTGTAATTATGTATTACAGCCATTATGCTAGCTGTAATTACAGTGTTAACGCAATGGAACAAGTACATACATGGAAGAAGGGTATCTTTGAATGGGCACAAGATCAAAACTCAGAGAAATGGGCAAGATAATTTCAGAAAGTGANGTTTAAAAAAAATCCTTAAAATAATGTACGAAGGACCCATCTGTTGCACAGCCATTATGCTGGGCACTGTAATTATGTATTACAGCCATTATGCTAGCTGTAATTACAGTGTAAACGCAATGGAACAAGTACGTACACGGAAGAAGGGTATCTTTGAATGGGCACAAGATCAAAACTCAGAGAAATGGGCAAGATAATTTCAGAAAGTGAAAAACACTATGAGGAAATGAATAAGGCAGTGAGATAGACAGTCACTCTAAGTTTATCTATGACTTTGAAATGGTAAAATACATCAGATGATTTTTCTTTACAAGTTATTCTTTGGAGATATGGTTTTGGTGTCCTTTCTCTATCCAGAGGTAACAAAGACATTCTGCTGTATTTTCTTTCTTTCTCTCTCTCTTTTTTTCTTTGAGTTTATGCATTTGTTTTTAAAATCTGGGCATTTAATTCATCAGGCGTCTATTTTCATACATGTGTAACATAGGAAACATTTTCTTTGTAAAATAGGGAAAATTTTCCAGCAATACAAATGAATAATATATCTTATCCTCATTTGGTCACGGTTTGTTTATACACACACACACACACACACACACACACATACATACACATACGTACAGGTGGAGATTATATACATAGATATATATATATGTCTATATAGATATGTTCTTTTATTCTTCTACTTGTTCTTCCCTAAATTAGTACTAAAGTGTATTTTATTAACACAACTTTGTCTTATGCCTTAACACTGGACAGGCAAATTTTTTCCTCTTTGTTTTTCTTTTCTCAACTTGCTTCGGCTATTTGCGAATATCTTTGTATCATACAAATTAAAAAATGAGGTTAGAAAATTTCTTCCCCAAGTTATTTGGTGATTTCTATTAGAATTACATTGAATACTAGATTAATTTTGGGGAAAATGGACATCTTTACAATGTTTGTCATCTACATAAATATATATGTCTACTGTGTCCTTTAATAAAAATCACATTCTTTTATGTTAAAGGAAGATGGACATATTATGGANCACACACATACATACACATACGTACAGGTGGAGATTATATACATAGATATATATATATGTCTATATAGATATGTTCTTTTATTCTTCTACTTGTTCTTCCCTAAATTAGTACTAAAGTGTATTTTATTAACACAACTTTGTCTTATGCCTTAACACTGGACAGGCAAATTTTTTCCTCTTTGTTTTTCTTTTCTCAACTTGCTTCGGCTATTTGCGAATATCTTTGTATCATACAAATTAAAAAATGAGGTTAGAAAATTTCTTCCCCAAGTTATTTGGTGATTTCTATTAGAATTACATTGAATACTAGATTAATTTTGGGGAAAATGGACATCTTTACAATGTTTGTCATCTACATAAATATATATGTCTACTGTGTCCTTTAATAAAAATCACATTCTTTTATGTTAAAGGAAGATGGACATATTATGGAGCAGAATGCAAAGTTGTCATAATTTTAAAGATAAGTCATGAGACTTCAAGGAACTGTCCCACTTGCCATGTATGGCAACCCGTTCTCATCCAGACTGTCTTACCCCTGGGAGCTGCCTCTGTCCTCTGTGCTGGACAAGATTTAGGGGCACTGCCGATACACATTTCCCTGCAAGATGGTTCTCTTCTGCTTGCGTGGCTAAGAGTATCCATGCTGGAGCCAGATCACTTGTGTTCAAATCCCTGCTCAATCACTTACTAGCTGTCATCAATAGCAGGTGCCCCACCCTCCCCCAATTTTCAGTTTTGCCAGGTATAAAATGGAGACTCAAATAAGATAATGCATGCCAAATGCTTAGCAGAGTGCCAGATCTGGGGTAAGTGCTTATTAAATGCTAGCTACTATGCTAAAAATTTTAAGCTACACTCACTATAATCTGGATATGAAAATGTGTGTGTGTATGTCTGTATGTGTGTGTGTACCCACAAAAGCACCTGCAGTCTAAAACTTTTCTTTGTTCTGTTCAAAGTGTGTAACTACTAAAATCAAATGCATTAGGGTAGTCTCAGTAGAACTAAAATAGGCTATAAGAGAATAAAGAAGAACCTGTTACAATNTTAAAAAATCAAATGCATTAGGGTAGTCTCAGTAGAACTAAAATAGGCTATAAGAGAATAAAGAAGAACCTGTTACNCTTCTACTTGTTCTTCCCTAAATTAGTACTAAAGTGTATTTTATTAACACAACTTTGTCTTATGCCTTAACACTGGACAGGCAAATTTTTTCCTCTTTGTTTTTCTTTTCTCAACTTGCTTCGGCTATTTGCGAATATCTTTGTATCATACAAATTAAAAAATGAGGTTAGAAAATTTCTTCCCCAAGTTATTTGGTGATTTCTATTAGAATTACATTGAATACTAGATTAATTTTGGGGAAAATGGACATCTTTACAATGTTTGTCATCTACATAAATATATATGTCTACTGTGTCCTTTAATAAAAATCACATTCTTTTATGTTAAAGGAAGATGGACATATTATGGAGCAGAATGCAAAGTTGTCATGAATTTTAAAGATAAGTCATGAGACTTCAAGGAACTGTCCCACTTGCCATGTATGGCAACCCGTTCTCATCCAGACTGTCTTACCCCTGGGAGCTGCCTCTGTCCTCTGTGCTGGACAAGATTTAGGGGCACTGCCGATACACATTTCCCTGCAAGATGGTTCTCTTCTGCTTGCGTGGCTAAGAGTATCCATGCTGGAGCCAGATCACTTGTGTTCAAATCCCTGCTCAATCACTTACTAGCTGTCATCAATAGCAGGTGCCCCACCCTCCCCCAGTTTTCAGTTTTGCCAGGAATAAAATGGAGACTCAAATAAGATAATGCATGCCAAATGCTTAGCAGAGTGCCAGATCTGGGGTAAGTGCTTATTAAATGCTAGCTACTATGCTAAAAATTTTAAGCTACACTCACTATAATCTGGATATGAAAATGTGTGTGTGTATGTCTGTATGTGTGTGTGTACCCACAAAAGCACCTGCAGTCTAAAACTTTTCTTTGTTCTGTTCAAAGTGTGTAACTACTAAAATCAAATGCATTAGGGTAGTCTCAGTAGAACTAAAATAGGCTATAAGAGAATAAAGAAGAACCTGTTACAATATTACTTATTTAATAGAAAGGAGATAAAGAGATTTGCAGTGCAAATTAGGAATCATTTTGTTACTAAGTATTATATCTGGAATGATATTAGAGATCCAGAGGCTGAGTGAGAGACTCAGGGTTAGTACTTAGCAGAATTTTCACTACTCTTGGCTTGGGGCAGGGGCAGAAGCAACAGGAAGGAAGGGTTGAAGGGTGTTATATTAAAAAGTTAAGCTGTAGTTGGGGAGGAAACCTCAACTTTGAAGATGACATTCTCTTGAAGGAATTGGTGAGTGTTAACAATGTGAACAGTGATGGTACTCATGTTGGGAAGGTGACTGCCCAGGCAGGGAGCTTCTCCTGTGAATTATCTCTGACATGAGTGATGGCCCCCAGATATTCAAGTCTCAGGAGAAGTTGACTGTATTGCCACTGCGACTCTGAATAAATATGGAGGGTTAAATCAAATACTAATTAGTAGCTAAAGCGGGGCAACGGTGGGGGGACAACTCAGTCTATCCCTGGTCGTGACTTTCCTTTTAATTTTGGTATCAGTAGTGATTTTTCTTATTGCTTAAACATGAGTAGATAACTTATGTTTAATGTTTATTTATGGAGCTCTTTTAATGAAATAGCATGTTTATTGAAAAAGCATAATTACTATATATTCTAGAAAATACTAGAAAATAGTTTAACTGTAGATCAAATTGCTAATGTGATTAGTTCCTGGCAGAAGTAACGAGGTTGAAAGCATAGTCAGGAATACATACCCAGTTTCTAGGGGACATGCATTTGTAAATTCAAATTGTTGGAAGGAGGATAAATATCTCTGGTTGATACTTTGGGTATTATATTTACTCTTAAACTTTTCACTGGCTCATTCCCATCGGCGTGCAAACTTGATACTATTTCTCCCAGCTAACAATCAAAATAAATAAAACACCTTTTCTTGATCCAGTTTCCCCCTTAAGCTACCATCCTTTTTCTTTTCAAGCCTCTATTGTGACATTTGTGAGGCAACCGTAGTCTAAAACCACTCTCCCTAAAGAATTTTATGATTGGCTGCCTCCCGTTCTTCTCCCAGGCCCTCTTGAACCCTTGTCAGTAAGGTTTTGCTTCTGCTGACCCACTGAAACTTCTCGCCTCGGGGTCATCTATGACTGTCATGTGTTAAACCCAACTGTCATTTCTAAATCCTCATTTTCTGACCTATATCCAGCATTTGACAAAATCGCTCACCATCTTCTTACAGATATTCTCCTACCTTGGTTTCCAGGACACCACATGACTCTGGTTTTCCTTCTGTCTTTCTGACTACTTCTCAACTTCTCTTGCTGGTTCCTCCTCATCTTCCCTCCTCTAGACTTCGGGGTGTCCTGAGCCTCAGTCACTGGGCATCTTCTCTTTTCTGTTTGCTCTTGTTAAGTTCGTGCTTTCACCCTCCATCACGGCTTTCAATGCCATGTATATGCTGATGACTCTCAAATGATTACTTCAAGTCCTAGTGTTTCCTCTGTACTCCTGTCTACCTGGCATTTCCGTCTGGATNCAGTGTTTCCTCTGAACTCCTGTCTACCTGGCATTTCTGTTTGGATGTCTACTAAGCATCTCAAACTTAACATGTCCAAAAAATTGTAATATTCTTCCCCAAACCAGCAATTCCTGTGTTTTCTTATCTCAGTTAATGAGAATAGACATCATTCTTTCAGGCGCTCATCTTAGTGTCATTCTCTACTTTACTCATGNTAGTGTTTCCTCTGTACTCCTGTCTACCTGGCATTTCCGTCTGGATGTCTACTAAGCATCTCAAACTTAACATGTCCAAAAATCGTAATATTCTTCCCCAAACCAGCAATTCCTGTGTTTTCCTATCTCAGTTAATGAGAATAGACATCATTCTTTCAGGCGCTCATCTTAGTGTCATTCTCTACTTTACTCATGCTCCACCATTCCACACCCAGTTTATCAGCAAATCAGGACAGTCCTACCTTCAAAATGGAATCATCATTTGAGCCTTCCTCCCCCACCCCCTGCCACGGGGGGTCCAGTCCAGCCTCATCTCCCACTTGGATCATTTCGAGGCCTCCATCTGGTATCCCTGTGTCTATCTTAGCCCCCTGTGATCTCTCAACAGCACGGCCACCCAGAGACACTTGTTGACCTAGGTCAGATCGTATCACACCTTTTTACACATTTATCCAGTGTCTTTTTTCCCACTCAGAGTAAAAGTCAATGTCTTTAACCACAAACTAAATTTAAAGCCTGGATTGGTCTTGCTCCCTGTCACCTCTATGAGGTCATCTGCTACCCTCTCCCCTTTGTTTCTCAAACCAGCTACTTTGGATTTGTTGGTGACTTCTTCTTATTTTTTTTTTTTTAGATTTTATTTATTTATTTGACAGAGACAGCCAGCAAGAGAGGGAACACGAGCAGGGGGAGTGGGAGAGGAAGAAGCAGGCTCCCAACAGAGGAGCCTGATGTGGGGCTCAATCCCACAACACTGGGATCACGCCCTGAGCCGAAGGCAGACTCCTAAGGACTGAGCCACCCAGGCGCCCCTTTTGGCGACTTCTTTAATGTACTAGGCACACCCCTGCCTCAGGCCTTTGTTCTTGCTGTTTCCTCTACCTGCCAGGAATGCTCTTCCCTTAGCTGCTTGCTGGCTCCCCCATTTCCTTCAGCTCTTTGCTCAAAAGTCGTCTTCTCAGTAAGGCTTTTTTCCAGCTCCCCTATCTAAAATCTCAGCTACCCCTTCCATGCTTTATTTTTTTCTCTTTAGCACTTACCACTTTCTGGTGTGTGATGTGTATTTTTTCTTTTGGCCTGGCAGGGGCTGAATCTTCCTCTGCTTGGTATAGCGCCTGACAGGAAGATTGGCAGCGTCTCCACTGTCGGTACAGAATGTTTGTGGGAGACCACCTTGAAGCTGAGGCGGGCACTCAGTGCGATGATAAAATGCCCGTGGTTTCATGGGTGCCTGACAAAGGAACGAACCTTGTGATAGAAAATGCCAGTGTAGTCAACAAGCCTTCTTCAAGGGGCTGTCATGTGCCCGACACTGATGGGGGTACAGGCAAGATTCGATCACTGATTTTGTTTGGATGGCTGTCAACCTCATCAAAATTCTCTTACCTAGTATCTGATTCCATTACCACTCTGCTTAAAGACTTCCCCAAACACCTTAAGGTTAAAATTCACATATGTTGGTTTAATAGGTGAGGTCCTTTGCCATCTGGCCTCTTCCTACCTCTCTTCTTGCATCTCACTCCATGCCAGGTTGCCTCGCCAGCACCTGCATATTTGCTTTCTCCATCCTCTCCATGCCATTGTACTTTTCCTTTGTCCAGAATGCTGGAGCACCCTTCCTTCCTTAACTAGAAATTCCTACTCATCCTTTGAGACTTATCTGAGTGATCAGTCCTCTTTGACTTCTTTCTTTCTGCCTCACCCTTACCCACTAGGGGAGATGCCCCTTCTCTGTGCTCACAGAGAATGCTTTGTTGTTTTTAGTTACTGAAAAATTACTCTGGGTTACAGCTCTTTTTTTTTTTTTAAAGATTTCTACTCTTGGTTACAGCTCTTTTTTTTTTTTTTAAAGATTTTATTTATTTATTCGACAGAGAGAGAGACAGCCAGCGAGAGAGGGAACACAAGCAGGGGGAGTGGGAGAGGAAGAAGCAGGCTTCCAGTGGAGGAGCCTGATGCGGGGCTCGATCCCATCACGCCGGGATCACGCCCTGAGCCGAAGGCAGACGCTTAACGACTGCACCACCCAGGCACCCCTCCAGCTCTTTTTTTGATTCACCCATTGTTCCCAGTCCTATCACTGGGCTCGGAACTGCTAGATGCTTAGTAAAATGTCTATTGCACGAACAAGTAAAATATGAGTGAATTGTTGTCAAATATGAGGTAATGATTGCAAAACAATTTTTATTGTCGTGTGTAGCCTATGACACGAAACCTGGAACTCACATACAATGAAAATTCAGGGGGCATAACCTTAATTGTCATCTTGGTCCCCACGCTTCTCAAGACTGTTGAGATTGATAAAATACTTTCAGGGAATCGAGGGCATCCTGGCTAGCCCCACACGGAGAAGGTGCTGAGGATCTCCGTCGTAGAGAAGAGCTAGTACTTCTCCAGAGGCATGAGGTAAAGGCCGCAGAGAGTAACAGGATCATGAGGTATGGGGGCATCAGAGGAAGTTTGCCTTTGCCATGTGGACCCCACAGAATACAGCACACAGAAACACATTAAATTGGAATGCTGTAAACTAGAGTCACATGGCGAAACATCACAAAGAGAGAACCACAACATGACACTTACGGGGTGGAGAATGGAACAAACATCAGCTTTTCCGTTCATGCAGTAGCTCCCTCAGAGCTATGTGGGCTCCTGAACAGCCCACCGTACTGAGATCTCTGCTGGTTAGGTGGCTGCCCTGGTGGTCCCTCACCCAGGGGAAATCTCTAGCTCAAAAGGGGGCCCAAGAACCGTAGCGTCTCTCTCCCATGGAAAGTCTAATGAGTAAGATTTCAAGTTGGCAAACAGCAGAGGCTGAGAAGTCAGAAAACCAAAACAAAGCAGGAGTGCTCAGCTATTTCCCTTAAATAACAAAAGAGAGTTTTCAGCATAAGAAATCATATAACTGCTTTGTAGACACTATTTACCACTACACAGAGGATATATATAACTGCTTTGTAGACACCATTTACCACTACACAGAGGATATATTTTAAGTCATGATTAAGACCTAACTGGGATAGGGGACAACTTCTTCAGGGGTCACGGTCTGGGTTTTGAGTTATAGTCTCAGTTGTTACCATGGGCCAGCAAACTGCACAGATAGGTGGAATAAACCATCCTAACTGCGATTTGACTGCAGGGAACAGTGTTCCGGGCAGAGGGAACAGCACGTGAGAAGGCCCTGAGGTATGACAGAACAATGTTTAACATGTGATGTAATAAATGAGGAAGCAGCAATAGGATTTAGACAGAGACACTAGAAAAATTCTAAGCAAAATGAGAAATGTAATAATTCTATTCTTATGAACCAGCAACTATGTAATCATGGATCAGCTTTTAAGAAGAGGTGCCTGAAAATCAGAGTCTAAGTTTACAGCTTTGGAAGCTGCTTCTACCTTTGCCTCTGGACCCTTCCTCTCCTCCCACTTTAAATACAACTTCAGAAAGGTATTGCATTCTTTGATTCTTTCTGGAATAAAAAAATCTCCAGATTGCCTTAGTCTTACAGAGAGAAGGAAAGGAGGAGTTTGCTTTGTGGCTCTGTTACTTGCTGAATCTATGGATTTCCAATTTTCTTTGTTGGCATCAACCCCCCCCCCCTTTTTAAAATTGATTTGGTCTTTGATATGTCAGTTATTTTGGACACCAATCATTTGTCTTCTTGGTGTCCTTCCTGTTTCCTGAAAACTGCCCCCACCATCTCATACATGAGAGAAGCCATGTTCTCGTAATAGAGCCCTCACCCCCCTGGCAATAGCTGATTGATCCAGGAGTGAGCATTTGACTCAGACTCTGGACAGGAATTTGGGAGTGGGTCTAAGTGATTTCAGGTTTAGTGTGGTTGGGACCTCAACCAGCAAATAAAAACCAGGGCATATGTGATCCACTATGTGGCCGTCAGTGAGGCCAAGGAGCTTCTGCTGTAATAGAGAGGGGAATGGAACTTGGGGTGTCTCAAATGCCCAGGCCTGCCTCCAGATTTCTCCCTAGGCCTGGGTGCGTCCTTGCATATGGCTTCTGTGAATTACTCTGGTATCCTTACAATACTCCCCTCATTTCCACTTATACTTGTTCCAGCCTGTTTTCTCTTACTGCAGCCCCAGTAGTACTGATTCTCATCCCCAGCCCAGTTCAGGGATGAGGCTTCTTGCTTCCATTCTGAGCCTAATTCCTTTGTTTCAGCAAAAGGGTTTTAGCTTAAGCTTCTGTTAATATTTTCTGGCAATTTATCGAGAAACATTGCATTTCTTCTGTTCTAAAATAAAACCAATGGTGATATACTTAATAGGAATTTTCAGGGGAAAAAAAAGATGTTACCATGTTCAATGTGAACAATCTAAGACTGATTCCAACTTTACAAATGTTAAAATTGTGAAAACACTAGGCATCATTCTTGGGGGGGGGAGGGGTAGAAGCAGAGAGAGAACCTTAAACAGGCTCCACACCCAGCAAGGAGCTGGATGAGGGGGTCCATCTCACCACCCTGAGATCATGACTTGCGTTGAAATTAAGAGTCAGATGCTTAACTGAGCCATCCAGGCACCCCAGTAATATTTTATGTTTAAGCAGTCCACAGCACGTCACATTTTCCCACTGTTTTTACATACAGCATTGGTTTTTAAAAAAATTTTTGTATTTTAGTATAGTTGACATAAACTGTTACATTAATTTCAGGTGCCAACAGAGTGATCTGATAGGTTGAAATTTTATGCTAGGCTCATACAACCCTATTACAATATCACTGACTACACAGAACAATTTCAATCAATGCATGATCCTTAAGTCTCTAGTCCAGGGATCTTCCATGAAAAAAGCTTGGAAGTTTAACATATCTTTTTTCCCCCTCATCATGGAACTTTTCTTATAAAACTTTTTTTTGAGGATATGGTCCAGAAAAACAAAGGTAGTGAAGTAAGGAAGAAAAGATGTGGGCCTATGAAATAGTGGATTTAACTCCAGACATCAGTAGTAGGAAGTCCCAAAATGACACATGGGCAGCAGGAGGGGAGAAGGCGCTAGGAGGGAGGCCTCCAGGAATAAGGGCAAGTCAGTTAGCCTACCTGCCACGTGCAGCATTTGGTAAAAAAAAATTAGGATTTGTGGATTGTACAGGAGACAAGAGAAATTTGAAACAAATGCCAACTAGAAACTCCAAGGAAAACTAAAACCTGAACAAGAAGAAAAGTGTAATAATTGAATGTGGTCTTCTGCATTTAGTGATGCCCACAAATTCATAATAATGTAAATATTAATTATTCAATCAACCTGTATTCCTTTATTGGAAAGATGAAGTACGGGAGGGAAAAATAACATTAAAAAAAGGAAATCCTAATCTATTAGAATAGCAAATCAATAGGAAATGTCTAAAATTAATAAATTAAAAATAGCATATAAGTAATATCTATAGAGAGAGATGAGTATATCCATAGAAGAAATAGCCAGAAGAGTTAAACATAGTTCCCTCTTGGGAACAAGCCTGGGGGCTATGGATGCTGAGTCATAGAACTTTTATTTTCATTATAAATCTTTGCCTTTTTGGGCTATTTGGCATTTTTGGAAAACCATTTCCATGGATTTCAATGAAAATCTTCCATTTAAAGTATATGTATTTAGACTGATATGACATTTTTTAGTCAATTAGAGTTTCTATTTATTCTAAATACTAATTATTTATTTACTAATTTCTTCTAGAAGCTGGGCCAAACTCAACACTGTGTCATTTTGGAGTCTACCATATCTTTATATTTACAAATAGAGACATTTACTTGTTTTCCATCTCCTGTTATCCTTTTGTTTCCCATGATTATTTTGATCTTATTGACATGGCTTACCTGCTTCTAGTATCCCAGACCAGCAAGTTTCCTTGAGGTAACACAAGGGCACACATACACAGAGAAGAAACGAGATGCAGCTCAACCATGGGCAGGCTGGGTAGACCCACATTCATGTCATCGCACAAATTTGGTCATGATTCAGCCACAGTAAGACCCAAACAAGCTGGCAATGCAAAGTGTCATAGAATCTGAGTAGATGCACCTTTGGAAATCAGAGAATCATTTCATATCTCTGTGGTCTGAATATAGGGGAGGAGCTGGGTTCCACTCAGATCTTCTTTTCATAGGATAAGGTGTTGCAAGAGCTACACAAGGTGGGAGAGTAGGAAAACAGATCTGTGCTGGAAACTAGGGCATTTCTGGTATGGGAGGGCAATGGATTGGGGCTCTTCCAGTCAGCAGTTTAGGATGCAAAAATAGAAACCAACTCTAGAAAGCATAAGAAAAAAAGACTATTTGGTAGATCACTGAATTATCAGGAATTCTGGAGAATCTAGATCAGAGAGCAGGCAAGCAAGGGAAAATCAAGATGGTGCCACAGGGGTGATTTCCTGTTTCCTTACTGAGCGCTCACCAGCCTGATGCTGAATGCCACCAGCCCTCAACGGTGGTGACTTTACTGCTCCACTCTTGATCCTGTCACAGCTACCATGAATAATCTCTGTCCCTGAACCACTTCATCACTCTCTTCAGATGCAAAATTCTGGGGAGAAGAATCCATTTGATTTAAATTTGCCTCATTTCCAGGTGCTTGGGAGAGAAATGTGTCTTCCTCCATTTTCCATAGTGGGTAGTAGGGACTTTCTTTCCTTTTATCTTGGATTTTGGCCCAGCAGGACAGTTGTGTGGATGCTGGGTAGCCAAGCTCTATGGCCAGATTTATTAATGATCAAATGAGGGACTGTGCCGACAAAGGGGAAGATTAATGGTCCCAGCTGTGGTGACCTGGGAAGGGCAGAGAATAAGCCATTGAAAGTAGGCTGACATAATTCATCCTGGTTCAGAGACTGGAACTTTTTTTTTTTTTTTTAGATTTTATTTATTTATTTGACAGAGAGAGACAGCCAGCGAGAGAGGGAACACAAGCAGGGGGAGTGGGAGAGGAAGAAGCAGGCTCCCAGAGGAGGAGCCTGATGTGGGGCTTGATCCCAGAGCACCGGGATCACGCCCTGAGCCAAAGGCAGACGCTTAATGCCTGCGCCACCCAGGCACCCCCAGAGACTTGAACTTTTTAAAATGTCTAGCTTTTCTCTTGTTATTTACTACCTGCCTTTAACTAGGTCTTTTAACTGCTTGCTCTGTCCTTGTCAGTTTGAAAATCATTCCCCTTACTAGAGAAAAGTGAAGATAATTGAAGCTGAGTTATTCTTTTTCTGTCAACTACATTATATTTTAAAAGCTAAGGACACCTGGGTGGCTCAGTCCGTTGGGTGTCTGGCTCTTGATTTCGGCTCAGGTCATGATCTCAGGGTCATGAGATTGAGCCCCAAGATAGGCTCCCTGCTCTGCTGGATTCTGCTTGTCCCTCTCCCTCTGTTCCTCTCCCTGCTCAGTCTCTTCTCGCTTTCTCTCTTAATAAATAAATAAATAAATAAACAAACAAACTCTTTAAAAAAAAAAACACCCTAGAAAATGCTGCCACGCTTACTAGTGAGCTCTAAAGATGTGATCCACAAAATAAGATTATAATTACTTATATTATAGGAAGTTACAGAAAGGTGATCAGAGTAGATTTTGGATGGGGGCAGAATCTAAAAGGAAAATGATATCCTCTGTCAATAGCAGCCAAGAACTATGCCCAAGGGAATCACAGCCTCATGGTCTCAGAGTTGGAAGTAGGGCTACCAGATGTTGCAAATAAAAATATAGGCTGCCCAGTTAAATTTGAATTTCAGATAAATAACAAATAATTTGTAGTGTGTGTTCCATGTAATATTTAGTATATACTTATCCTAAGAAATATTTGTTGTTTATTTGCAATTCGAATGGAACTGGTAATCCTGAATTTTATCTGGCAGCCCTGGTTTCAGGAGATCTCAAAAGCGGTCAATCCAATCTTGATACAGAACCAAGCTCTTCAGAGCGGCTGCCTATCTGGGTCTTGTCCTACAGTTCCCTCAACCTCTGTATTCAAAAAGCAACAGATCATGCAGGAACAGAGGATGCCTGGCCACAGTTTTGTGTTCAAATGGAAAATCTGAAAAATAAAAAGTGAAAAGGAAGGCTGAATATCTAGGTAAATTGGGAAAAACTATCATTCAGTTGTTTGTTTAATCATCTAAGCAAAAGCAAGTATTTTCTTCTCTCATTACTGAATTAAGTAGGTAATTTCCTCACATAACAGGACTCTAAAATATTCTTTTAGGAACTTTCAAGTACATAAGATTTTGCATAATATTAACACTATATTAATAACACCCACTAAAATATTTGAGTGCTTAATATATGCCACAAACAACTCTAAGTACTTTGCATGTGCTAACTCATTTAATTCTTGCAACAGCTCCATATGGTAATTAGTATTATCATTTCTATTTTTTAAATATAGGAAAACTTCTGAAGCACAGAGAGGGTAAGTGAATTCAGTAACTTGCTGAAATTCACACAATTACTAAGTGATCAGGCTGGCTATGAATACGACAGTCTGGGGCTCTTAACCACTACAATATATTAATGCTTGGAGAAAGAGATATATCAAACAAAATCATATTACATTAAAAGTAGTGTAAACTGAGTATTCTGGGGTTTGAAACTATACATCTGGTTCTGCAACTTTAATAGACTTCCTGATCTTGAATGGCTGATGAAATGGCCATGTTACGGCACGTCGGGTCAGCTTCTACTGAAGAAGTGAGAAACTCCTGAAGAAGACAAGTGGATATGCTAGTTGATTCTTCTCTGGTAGTTTCCTCCCATTCATGCTGGTGGACCCAGGGGAGCATAGAAATTATAAGTAACCCCTCCCCAGTTAGGTAAAGATCAGTCTGCCTTCCTGAGGTTCCTCAGGCTTTGTTCCAAACACTCTCATCTTTTTCGACCATTCCTAGTGAGCTGTGAAGAATAATGAGTTCATGCTTGAGTTCTGTGATTGTGCCTGTCTGTAGAAATTTCCTTATTATAAGACCCTAGTATATGTTCGAATGAAAAATTCTGGACTTTTGCGAGATACCACAAGAATATTAGCTCTCATGGAAATTTGGAATGGAAATTCTGTCCTCATGACATGGTGTCCACCATTCCCATGGTGATTCTATGTGCACTGTTCTTGCTGTACCAGTTTTGACAGTGAAGAGTAAAAATTAGGGAAATATTTTCTTTTCTTAGTGGTCTGCTACATTTTTTTCTGAGGATTTAAGTGTAGGACTTTTATAGTGAAAGCCAAATGAGGGTGCATCCTCCAATTCTTTCCCCCTTAGTCCTTCTAGAAAGCAAAACTTTCCAGGGGCAGCTGGGTGGCTCAGTCAGTTACTCAGCTACCTTTGGCTCAGGTCATGATCTTGGGGGTGGGGGGTTCCTTGGATCAGCCCCATATCGGCCTCCCTGCTTAGCGGGGAGCCTGCTTCTCCCTCTCTCTCTGCTGCTTCCCCTGCTTATGCTCTCTGTCAAATAAATAGATAAAATCTTAAAAAAAACCAAAACTTTTCTTTTTAAAAAAGATTTTATTTATTTATTTATTTGTCAGAGAGAGAGAGAGAGAGAGAGAGCACAACTAGGGGGAGCAGCAGGCCGAGGAGAAGCAGGCTCCCCGCTGAGCAAGGAGCCCCTGTGGGACTTGATCAGGGACCCTGGGATCATGACCTGAGTGGAAGGCCGACGCTTAACCAACTGAGCCACCCAGGCATCTCAAGAAGCAAAATTTTTCATTGAACAAGTTGTTGTCATTTCTATGTAGGTAGTCTAGCATCAGCATTTATAGAAATGTGGAGGGAGAAGATTAATTGAGAAAAGTAGTCTGGGTTCCCTGACATTAGAGACAGCAAGCAGTGACTGGAGAAAGTTTGCTTCATGTGACTAAGTTTAGCCGCTGAGGACTGTCTCATGGTGGTCTCAGTCCAAGGACGAATGGTTTTGAAAGTATTCATCACCACTAGTGACGAAATTTCACTGCAGTTTTGGTTACTTTCAATAAACCACACACACTCACTGTGGATTAGACTGGGGGTGGCGCATGCACGCATGTGTGCGCGGAGGGGGTGGAGGGAGAGAGAGGAAACCTAAGAAAATAGTTGTGGTGTGATTTGCCTCCTCGCCGCGGCTCTCTCAGGCTTCAGCGGTAGTGCTAAGTGCTGTCAGTACCTCCCGTGGCTTTGTGCTACTTTGTCATAAACAATCCTGGATCTTTACTCCTTTTCACTGCAGTGGATTCTGGGAGTATAATGATTCTCCTTTACAGATGTGGGTGATACTAAGAAATGAATGGATATCATTTCTTTAGCCCAGTAGCTGTGCTTCTGGGAATTTGCCTAAAGAAATGACTGGACAACTGCACAGGGATATATGGGGAATGATGTTTCCTGCAGTCTTGGTAATAATTCCTTCTTCCCCCATTAAAATGATCTAAATACCCATCAATAGGAGATGAGTTAAATATATTACGTTACATGCATTTAAGAGATTCTCCATGACCATTAAAAATGATAGAATTCTGTATTTGTGGACCTGGAATATGTTCGTGAATATTTCAGGTGAAAAGAAAAGAGGCTAAGGACCAGTATCTATCTATTTATCATCTCTCTCTCTCTCTCTTTCTCTCCTAGACGCATAGGAAATATTCTGGAACGATTGACACTGAAGTACTAAGAATGGTTATCTCGGGATAGTAGAATTTTAGATGATTTTAACTTCTCATTTCTGTTTTCCAAACAATTTTCTAGAATTAATATTCATTAAACTGTTCATATAATAAGGAAACAGAAATAAATAGTCCATATAACTTTATCATTGTTCTAGAAATACCATTTCACAGTGCAGCCATCCCTAACTAACTAGAACAGACATAAAGAATTTTTCCAACAATAGCTAGTCTAAACGTGGAACTTAGCTGGATCACCTTAATAGGAAGGTTGTACTTGCTCTGATGAATTTTATACTCCTCAGTCAAAGATCAGTTGACTATATTTGTGTGGCTCTATTTCTGGGCTCTCTATTTTGCTCCACTGACAGAATGATCTATTCTTTTGCGAATGCCACATTGTCTTGATGAGCGTAGTCATGGAATTTTCAGGAGTTGTTACAGCAGGTGTCCTAGAGAGTGTGACCCACGCACTACCCAAAGCTCAACCTTCTGCCTCTGACAAGTGCTGTACGCAGTCCCACCATGTAATTTGGGAATTAGTCCTGACTAAAACATATTCTGTTGTTTGCAACTGAGAACTCCCACGGAAAGAATGACCTCCATAGAGAGCCAGTGTGTGGTTCTGATGGGAAGTTGTCAAATGTAGTTAGTCTTTGTTAGTCTTGTTTTTTTTTGGTTTTTTTTTTTTTTTAAAGATTTTATTTATTTATTCGACAGAGATAGAGACAGCCAGTGAGAGAGGGAACACAAGCAGGCGGAGTGGGAGAGGAAGAAGCAGGCTCATAGCGGAGGAGCCTGATGTGGGGCTCGATCCCACAACGCCAGGATCACGCCCTGAGCCGAAGGCAGACGCTTAACCGCTGTGCCACCCAGGCGCCCCTGTTAGTCTTGTTTTAAGGTATATGTAATGGAGGAAAGAAATGACAGACCTGTCTCTAAGTCTTGGCTAACTACGTGGTGCTAGGAATCATCTAACTTTGCTGAATCTCTGTTTATTCTTTTGAAAATGGGGATAATTTCCATCTCATAAGGTTATTTCGGAGGAGTAAGAGATAGTAACCAAAAGTATTCAGCAGATAAGAGCAAGCCCTTAATTAATGCTATTTATATTTACTATCTGTCAAATGTGGGATGATCTTCTTTCTCCAAAAGTACCTAAGAGATAAGCTAAGTCTCATAATTTGATTGGATGTACCAGCTTAAGATGAATGATAACAACAGAGACAATAATTAAACATTTTAAGGAAACACAAAGACTTTCAGTATGAGTAAGCTGATTTTTTTTAGTAGTACAAGCTCTATGATTTAAAAATAATAATTAAATATTAGTATAACATCCAAACAAAAGAAAGGATCGATGTATCTTATAACCGAGGTGGACCTATATAAGTTGCATGTCTACACTAAATATTGTTCGAACAAGTCTCTCTATCTGTTCTAGTTAGTTAGGCATGGTTTCACAGCGGAAGTGGTATTTCTACAAACCCTTGTTCCATATAAAATAGCAGCCCCCACCCCATTCCCAAAATCTCTTGTCACCTGCTTTATTTTAATTCATAGCTCTTATCATCACCACTTGATATATTTTTATATATTCTGCATGTTGTTCTTCTCTCTCTACTGGACTATGATGCCCATAAAGGCTGAGACTCTGTCTCACTATTGAATCCTCAGCACCTAACGTAGGAATTCAATAAATACTTAGTAATTGAATAAATAAATACAAACTAACTTTCTTGTCATTTTATTCTTTCTTCTAAGAACTAAAAGCAGAAGCCCTGTTCAATTTAACTCAGACCTAGCTACCTGACACTGATAGTGTCCTAGTATGACAAAGAATATAAGGGGGGAAAGGCCAAAGGGTACGGGGACTACAACGAACCTTAAACATAACCTAGCCAATCCACCGTCTTTTCACAAACAGGAGAACAAATTACAGTGATGGACAACACCATGAAACCGATGCCTACTCTGTCCCATCCTTAGCGGGGCTCAGTGAAAGTCGGAGCGAAGATCAACAACTACAGTGCAACGTGGGAAATCCACAAATTCTAGCACGTCTACTTCTGTCACTCTGTAAACGACATGAGGGTGGCTTTTGAGAAATTCAAAGTGTTGGTCAGCGGCTTCCTTTTAAGAGTTATCTTCATTTTCATTTGCACATTTCCTTATTTATGCTATTTTAATATCTTTGATTATGAGTCATAAATATAAAGCTGCATTAATGCCAACTTCCCTATAATGCCTGTAAAAGTTTTATATTCCCCTTTGCTGTTTATGCTGAGTTTACAACTTACCTTTCCCTTCTTTTTATGACCCTCGGGTCTCTCCCAGCAGTCTACAGTAATGAGCCACCACACCTGAGCCAACCTCGGTTCTCCCAGAGCTGGCCCTTCATTCTTTGTTCCTTCTTTCTTTCTTCATGTCTTTTATGGTCTTCCTGCTATAAGAATTTTTTTAATCCTAATATTTTTATTTCCTATTGGAACTGGCGAGCTCATTAATTTCTGGGTTTGCTGTCGAAACCAAAGATGGAAAAATCCTCCCACTGATAGAGTCAGCTGATAATCCTAACATTTAAAAAAACACCTTTACATATTTCTCCAGCATCTAGACTTTTCTCAGCCAAAACAGATTTGCTAAGGGTAATTATATTTGCATAACTGGCATGAAAGGAGTTGCATGAATATGTAAACTTTGCTCATTTTGTGCTTAAAATGTTAGTGTGAGGAAATGTTAATCCTATTAATAAAAAGTTCCTAGAAGTGAATGTATTTATTTATTTATTTTATTATTTTTTTAATAATGATTTTTTATTATGTTAGTCACCATACAGTACATCCCTAGTTTTTGATGTAAAGTTCGATGATTCATTACTTGCGTATAACACTCAGTGCACCATGCAATACGTGCCCTCCTTACTACCCATCACCAGCCTATCCCATTCCCCCACCCCTCTCCCCTCTGAAGCCCTCATTTTGTTTCCCAGAGTCCACAGTCTCTCATGGTTCATTCCCCCTTCTGTTTACCCCCCCTTTCTTCTTCCCTTTCTTCTCCTGCCTAGAAGTGAATGTATTGAGGGCAGTTTGAAAAAGTTACAGGTGCACTGTAGACACTTCTGGCAGGAACTGCCCCATTCCAGAAAGTGCACATACAGAAATTCAAGAAAACAGGGGTGCCTGGGTGGCTCAGTTAGTTAAAATTCCGACTCTTGATCTCAGCTCGGTTCTTGATCTCAGGGTCGTGAGTTCAAGCCCTATGTTAGGCTGCACATTGGGTGTGGAGCCTACTTTAAAAAAAAAAGAAATTCAAGGAAGCAAAATGGAGAAGACATTTTTCCCCCCTTTCAATGGGGAGGAGAGAGTGAATTAGTTATTCGGGTTATGCCTGTAATGGAGTTAATTGTTTAAAATATTAATGTGGAATTCCCCCCCCCTTCCACGTTGGTGTCTGTTGTGGACATTTGTCATAATAGTGGCAGTATGGCTTCCTATGTCTATGGAAGTTCCCATATTACAGTCCTTTTCCTCAAGATAGAATCCAGATTTCCATTTCCAACCCATGATTGGCATTAACTGAACCAATCAAACCACCTCTACAAGTTCAGATTTGGAAGAGATCAATACGGAGGGAGAAGGTCCATCACTGTAATTTGTTCTCCTGTTTGTGAAAAGACGGTGGATTGGCTAGGTTATGTTTAAGGTTCGTTGTAGTCCCCGTACCCTTTGGCCTTTCCCCCCTTATATTCTTTGTCATACTAGGACACTATCAGTGTCAGGTAGCTAGGTCTGAGTTAAATTGAACAGGGCTTCTGCTTTTAGTTCTTAGAAGAAAGAATAAAATGACAAGAAAGTTGGTTTGTATTTATTTATTCAATTACTAAGTATTTATTGAATTCCTACATTAGGCGCTGAGGATTCAATAGTGGGACAGACTAAGCTCTTATGGGCATCATAGTCCAGTAGAGAGTGAAGAACAACGTGCAGATATATAAAAATATGTCAAGTGGTGATGATAAGAGTTATGAATTAAAATAAAGCAGGTGACAAGAGATTTTGGGAATGGGGTGGGGGCTGCTATTTTATATGGAGTGCACATAGTAAGCCTCTGATAAGACGACATTTGATCAATTTGATTCTACAGTCAACTTTGGGGCCCCAAAGTTAGATTCAAACTGGTATCCTATCTCTTAAGGGAAAGCATGCGATCTCAGAATCCTGCTAGCTTCTGCATGATATGCTGTTGGACATGTCATAACACTATATAAATTGATTGAACCTCTGTCATCAAGGATCAATTTTTTTTCACTCTGCTCTGTGAAAAAAATTGGAAAAATGTTCAATAAAGATTAAAATAAAAGTCATTTTGGTTAATTAGATAATCAGGTAATCTGTAACGCTCATGATTCCAACATAAAGAGGTCTTGTATTTGTGGCTGATCCTTTGGCATCAGATGAAAATGTCTTCTAGCTCGAGGTTAAAGGTGTCTAGTGACACACATCTATCTTCCTTCTGATATTTCAGCTCTGGGGAGGAGACCGGGTATGGGGAAGCAGAGATTCACAGGTTTGGCTGACTCCAAAAAATCAGTCATTTATTATTCATAAAAATAAAATCATAACCCTGAAGAAAACCACACACTGCTTCTCTGTCACAAGCTTCTCTGGCAGACATGGCTCCAGTTTCCGAGTCTTCGTGATGGTTTCAGTGTCTGCCTTTTGATGATAATTGCTGCCATTTACGGAGTCCCTTTTATGATCCAGACATGTTGCCTGTTCTGTTTCTAATTCTGACGTGTGTGAAGCAGGGAGGATTTTGATTCTCCTTTCTGGAACACATCTGGCTGATCTGGGAAAAGGATAAGGTCCACTGACCTGGCTCTACAGCTCATGGTTCCCATGCAGCATGTGGCTTCTCGAGGAGAGGCTCCTTCGGAGGCTGCTGGCCGCCGGGGTTGGGCCTCAGGTGCGGGCAGGTGCGTGCTTCTTTCCAGGCGGACTGAGTCTGATTAACAGCCAATTTAGGAAATCCGTAAATGCTTTGAATTCTACAGCAACAGAGGATTTTAAGTTTATGGCAGATTTTGTGGCCAAAATGACAGCTTTCTGAAAAACCAAAACCAAAACCAAAACAACTACTCCTTTGCTTATTGACTTTAATTTCCTGGCGAAGTGGTTAACTTGATATCATAGAGGCTAGGCGCCTTTCTTCTTCCCAGGCTAACCTTCCCTGGATAGTTGGTTACTTTGACTCTATGGCTTCTTCTGGTGACATTCCCCACTGACCTGTGAACAATGAACAATGTAATGGAGACTATTTTTAAGCCACTTGTGTGGGTGGTGGTCAGTGTGCGACATTTCCTGTGTCACCTAGAACCTGCGGACTCCTGGCCCTGATAGTACATGGCTATGTAGTGCAGAGCAGTGGTTTTTAACCTGCTGATTACCGCAACCCTTTTAGAAATTTCTTTGCATTCTTTTTTGGTTGTTGCGTACCTTTTATCAAGACACAAAGGTGAATATGAATCCACCTAATGAGAAAGTTCCTGTCTATGAATAGCACATACTTTCACTACCAAAGAATAAAGAAAATAGCTACGAATGACACAGAAGCTTGACATGTCAGAAGCTAGCTCTTATTACATCTCATCCTTCCCTGTCAGCTTGACCATGAACTTGGTAACTTCCTGGCGGAATTCTCAGAAATGTCCTGGTGTACTTCTTTAGCGCCCCCCCCTTCTCTGCATGTTTTATATAGTTGATATTCTATTGAACGTAACTGGTTTTAATTATGCATGCAAGTCGGAGATGCAAACTTTTTCTGTAAAGGGAAAGATAGCAAATATTTTCGGCTTTTAAAAGCATGCAACTCATCGACCCTGCTTTTGTAAAGTGTGCAAACAGCCCTCGGTGATACACAAGCAAATAGGCATTGATGTGTTCCAATAAAGCTTTATTTACAAAACTTGAGATGGGTGTGTTGTGCTGATCCCTGAGTTTTGCTATTGAAACAAACTTACTATTAATAATATCTGTCAGTTATAGGTAACATCTATCTAGCATAGTTCATTAGCTGTCACTAACTAAAAAAAACCTCAGTAACTCAAGTTATTAATTTTATAGGTTTGACTATTTACTCCAAGTCCAAGGTAGGAAATAGCTATTTTTATTCTATTTAATTCTTGTGTTTTGGAAGGAAAAGAATTATCCTTACACAGTATCACATATAAAATTAAAAAAAAAATAACCTATCGTGTAAAAGCTAAGCAATTCCTTGTTAGTGATTTCTGGAAGTAAGCAGCATCAGTTATGGTATTAACTGGTTACTGATTAAGATATTTTTTGTAAATCGTGAGAAAAAGATGTACAATTTTATTGGAAAATAAGCAGAAGCAGGGTAGTAATCAGGGAGAAAAGTACCACAGAGCCAAGATTCCCCACAGGCTGGGGAATTCGACTGAAAAATGCATAATTCAGTTGGATTTCCACTGAGCATCAAGTTCTCTGTCTCCACCTGTGTTGAATTCACCATCAAATTATCTCCAACCCCTCCTCCTCCTGGGCAGGCTGTCGCTTGCGTAGTACCTTCCCCCATCATACCCGTCATACCTACACTTTTAGTACCACCATCCCTAGACAGAATCCTTGTTCTAGATTGGTGTTTCTGAAATACATCTCCATTTGGTTTGTCTTCTATGAGAAAGGATTCTCTAACTTAAAAGTGTTTAGGAAATGCTGGGTTAGCCAATTTTTACTGCAGGACTTTTCAGAGCTTTTAATATGGTGATACACACTGTGATTTCAGAGTGCACAAAAATTCCCAAGCTTATTAGAAATGGACCCCCCTGTTCTTGTTTCACAGAATAACTTACAGAGCTAGTGTTTGGTATAAAATACTTCGAGAAATCCTTGTGGACCTAACCTTTTTGTCGTTCTTCAGAATTTAGCTTCTCTGTACCTTCCTTTAGGGACCTTCTCTGCTTCACGGGTGACAGTCTATGATGTAATGCTTTAACCATAGTTCATTTTTAATGCCTGAGAGGGAGGCTCTATGCCTTGTTTATCCCAGGATTAATTGTGGTTCCTGAACATTCACTGTTCCATTTCAAGTAATTGATCAAACTACTATAGCACCTGTTATGTTGCAATGGATTATGATCTATACCTGTACGTATATAGATATAGCTCACTCACCAGAACATGAATCATGCCTCGTTCTTTTCTCCTGTTTCTAAGACAGTATCTTATACATAGTAAGAACTATCTTTATTGAATGAATAAGCGAATGATTTTAATGGAGGGATTTCAGATATTATGTCAGAATGTTGGGAGAATTTCTTTGGGTCAGGTGGGCTTTTGGTGGCAACTCAAAAATCAAAATATGTTTATTTACTTATTTTCACAGTACTCACTGTAGACCCTGCCAAACTGCCTGGAAACCTCTGGGAACGTGCCCAGGCTACTCCCTCAATTCATATTAGCGCATGCTCTGTCTCTCTCTTCTCTTTAATTACCCTGAACTGAAAGATAAAAATGTATCCACAAACTGTGTAATTTTCTTAACTTCGTTTTCCTAATCGCATTATTGTCTTGTAGACTATGGTCTAATTTACATGGCAAAAGAGAAAGAACATTGTTAAAAATCAGACTTGTAATTTGTATGTTATCTGAGTACTTTGTTGACATAATATTACCAGTTTCCACCATATTGCCTTGGGGTCGATAGAGGTAAAAGTAGGAGCACTGAGTCACTGAAAGACCTGAATGAATGGCCGATTCCTCAAAGCTCGTCTGTGGCTCCTGATATTCATGGCCTAGAGTTGCTTTTACTCCCTTTTCGGTGGTATTTCTTTGCGATAAGTCACCTACTTAATAAGTAGGGAACACACAGTAGAAGTAATAATAAGTAGTGTTCTGTTCATTATTGATTTGGTGAGAGGCCCCAAAGAAAATGGCAGAACTACAAGATACTTTCCCATCATAGAAACCCCTGGTCCAGATCTCAGACAAGATAAGAAAACTAAAATGTTGTATCTGTATTTTTAAGCTGAGGTTTTCTGTTAGCAAAGATATTCTTGAACTTTGCAGGAAGTATTTGTAGTTCCTGTCAGAAATCAGAACCACATAAATATGAATTTAGCTAGGATCCTTACTTTGCATGTATAACTAGCATTGCAAGAGTCAGGAAATTTAATAGCAATTAGTTGTAATAAATATGATAAAGCCCTCTCACCAATAAAAAGGAAAAGTACAAACATTCCAATGTAAATGGAAAAATTGGGAAACGGTAATTCATAAAAGATTATTAACCCCACCAGGAGTCAAAGCAATTAAAACTGAACAGTAATAAGATACAATCTTAACCTTTCACTCATAAGTTTGCAATGGTTGAAATGATTGATAAAATCCAGTGTTGGTAGATTTGGGAAGATAGGTACTTTCATGACTTGCTGGTGGTAGTGCATATCAACTTTAATTTTGACTTTACTCTAAGCTGCAGTTTCATACGTTATACATAAATACCCAAGAATTGACTTTCATGTAACAAATTTGTCTTTGTAGACCAGTGGACAAGCATTGATCATTGAGAGTTATCTTATGTGGAACGAATTTGCCAGCCAGCTTCATTTTTATATATTCAACCTTTGTACTTCTTAAGAAAGCAGAAAGCAGAAGATATGACCAGACACTTTTCCAATGAAGACATACAAATGGCTAACAGACACATGAAAAAATGTTCAAAATCATTAGCCATCAGGGAAATTCAAATCAAAACCACACTGAGATACCACCTTACGCCAGTTAGAATGGCAAAAATTGACAACGCAAGAAACAACAATTGTTGGAGAGGATGTGGAGAAAGGGGATCACTCCTACCTTGTTGGTGGGAATGCAAGTTGGTACAGCCNACTCCTACCTTGTTGGTGGGAATGCAAGTTGGTACAGCACTCTGGAAAATAGTGTGGAGGTCCTTTAAAAAGTTAAAAATTGAGCTACCCTATGATCCAGGCATTGCACTACTGGGTATTTACCCCAAAGATACAGANCCATCGTGCAGGTTAGGAGGATTTAGAGTTCTAACTACGCTTCATGCCAGCACTCAAACTTCTCCAAATCTCCCACAGGGCTGCTAGCAATGTATGAACATCTTTAAAAACCTCTCTGTCTCTCAGTTTGTTTCTCAGAGTCCATAGTCTTTCATGCTTAGGGCTTCAGAGGGGAGAGGGGTGGGGGAATGGGATAGGCTGGTGATGGGGGTGGGGAGGGCATGTATTGCATGGTGCACTGGGTTATACGCAACTAATGAATCATCGAACTTTACATCAGAAACCAGGGATATACTGTATGGTGACTAACATAATATAATAAAAAAATATTAAAAATAAATAAATAAATAAAAATACAAAAAAAAAAGAAAGCAGAATGTATGAAAGTTAGAGACCATCTTGTAAAAATTTCCAGGAGGAAACTTATGACAAAGAGATACACAGAAAAGCATACAAAGTTTGCTATGTGGTCTAGGGTTTAAAAAAAAAAAGGACATAACCCAGGGATTAGCAATAAGGGAGTAGTAGTACATCAGAGAATATCTGACAGTGCCTTGTTTAAGGGTTGACTTTGGAATCTGTCAGACCGTCACTCTTTTATCACTCAGTTTTGTAATTGTGAGTGAATTACTTAACCTCTCCTAGCCTCAATTCTCTCATCTATAATATGTAAATAATAATTCTACTCAATTCATTGTATGTTATGAGGAATTAAGTGGGTTAACGCCCTTCAGTGCTTAGCCCCAAACCTCACACATTGCAAATGTATGATGAATCTTCAGCCATCGAATGCTATAGAAAGGTGGTAAAGGGATATAATACACACAGGCATATCTTGCCTAGAAAGATGTCTGGAGGAAGGTCTATCAACAGTGGATAAATAGTTGTCTCTGGGCAGTGGGATTTAGGTGAATTTTTCTTTCTTTTTTAACTTTTCTATAGTCTGATTTTTTTTAACAACAATTACACTGTTTTTATCAGAAAAAATATAACAAAGTTCTTTTAATTTAGGGGAAAAAACTAAGTATAGTTTAAGAGATGTACTGGGAGCATGTTTTAAAGAAAACAATTAGTCATCATAATATTTCTTTACTTTTGTCCTTTAAAAAAATGGAACCTCATGGCACAATTGGATTAATCATAGCTGTATGGCTGTGATAGGGCACACTAGGCCTTCATTGATCTTCTTTCCAGACACAGATCTGGATTACATTTCCCAGATGCAACCCCCTTCTCCCACTCCATCCTTGTGTCTAAATGGGACCAGATAACTAGTTCTTACCGATGAAATGGGACCAAAGAATAAATATCACTTCCAGGCCAAAATAGTTAAGAGTAGGCATGACTTTTCCATGGTCTTTTGTCCCATCTAGGAGCTGGAAGGAAAGGACCCTGAGGCCCTAATGGCTGGTTTTGCCCAAAGGTGGAAGCAGCTTAGATTCCTGAAACACCTTTTGGAGGAGGACCTCT
Source organism: Ailuropoda melanoleuca (assembly GCF_002007445.2). Classification (NCBI taxonomy): domain Eukaryota; kingdom Metazoa; phylum Chordata; class Mammalia; order Carnivora; family Ursidae; genus Ailuropoda; species Ailuropoda melanoleuca. Next base: position 73,115,223 of record NC_048225.1, read on the forward strand.
GAGAGAGACAACTGACCAGGAACTTCTGCATTGATTTTTGTGTGAGCGAATAATAAACTTTTTCAATGGTATGCCACTGAGAGTTTGAGCTCGTTTGCTATAGGAGTTGGTCTAATCTGAGTTATACCATTATACGTCATCCTCTTTGGTTTGTATATGACCCTCTTTTATTCAATTAATTAAACTGCGTAATGTACCACCACGAACCTACCCCCAATGTAAAGACTTGAACGTTCCAAATAACTTGTACCTTTGTGCTCCTTCCTTTTGATATTATCTAAGTATATACCTATACTTATATCTATATCTGTCTATATACCAGGAATGGAGTTTCTAGAGCTTCACAGTATGCAAACATTTAGCTTTACACAATAATGCCAAACTGCTTTCTAAGTGCTGTGCCAGTCTCTAATGCCATGTGTCATAGACATTACTCTGTTATCTTTGGCATCACAGACGTATTATCAAACTTCTTAATTCGGTCATTTGAATGGGAATAAAATGGGATCATGCCATAGTCTTGATTTACATTTTCATGATCACTAGTGAGCTTAAGCCAAGGTACTTCGGAAGAAAAAGATAAGAAAAGAGGGCTTGCCTTACTAGACATTAAGGTTAAATTATAAGACTACAGTAATTAACATAGCATGGTATGAGTCAAGGATAGACAAATTACCAGTGGAGCAGACTAGAGAATTTAGAATAGATGCACATATACACGGACCTTTGATATATGACAGTAGAGTGGGAAAAGGAGAAACTATTCCATAAACAGAGCTGGAAAATTCAGTTATCCAAAGAGAAAAAAAATGCATTTGGATCTCTATCTCATGTCACATACAGAAATAACCACCAGAAAGGTTAAAAATTTAAGCACCAAATGCGAGACTTTAAAACTTTTAGTAGGGGTCAGTCTTTCTGACTTTGGGGAAGGGAAAAATTTATTAAGGCGCAAAAAGCAACAACCATAGAATAAAACACTGATAAATTTGACAACATTAAAATTAGTAGTTTTTTGTTACCAAAGACATGATAAAGAAAGTGAAAAGACAAGCTACAAACTGAGAGAAAATATCTGTAACACCTGCAATTGACAAAGAATTAGTATGGTGACTACATAAAGAATTTTTACACATAATACTAAAATGACAAACTTATCCAATAGAAAAATGGAATATAACACAAACATGCATTCTACAGAAGACATATTATGTAGATTATCTGTTATGTATGATGAAATACAAATTAATTTTTTTCAGATGAATCAAAATATTTAGACTAAAAAGTAAAAAGAAAATATATATTTCCTTATTTGTATCCTTCACACTTACATCTTCTTCCCTCAAAAATAAATGCTTTCCTTCAAAAATGGATTCTACCTCCCATTGTGTGGTCACACAAATATAAGTGGTACTGATATTCCAGAGTACTAGACTTTGCAGGTATAAATGTTTATATTTGCTTGTGCTTATGTACTCTTATGCATTTACATTTATTCTGAATATATTAATCCGGTACCTTCTCTGCATCAGGCGTTGCCCTAGACTCTGAGGAATGAAAAAGACAAAAAAATTTCTGGAAGGAGATGGAAAATGTTAAAAATCAGCAAGTAAATTATATGGTTGTTGTACATGGTACTAAGTACTCTGCATGGAAATAGAACAGCAAGGAGAGATCAGGTGATACCAGAATTTGTACATGGGTGCAGTTTTCAATTGGGTGGTCAGGAAAAGCCATAATGAGAAAGCAATGGAGTGAGCCATGCTTATGTCCGTGGAAAGAGAATATCAGGCAGAGTAAAAAGCAAGTGAAAAGGCTCAGAGGCAGGAGCATGGCTGACATGCCTGAGAAATAGCAAAGAGGTCGTTGTGACTGCCGTGGAGGGATAAGGGAGAAAGAATAGTAGGAGATGATGTTAGAAAATGAGCGAAAGGAAGGCAAAGGTCATGGAAGCATTTGTAAGCCCTTGTAAAGACTTTGGGTGTATATATATTTATAATTTTATATCCTCTTGATGAATTGACCCTTTCGTCATTATATAATCACCTTCTTTGCCTCTTGTTACAGTTTTTGACCTAAAGTCTATTTTGTCTAAGTATAGTTACCTCTCTCCTCTTTTGGTTTCCAGGTGGGTGGAATATCTTCTTTCATCCCCTTACTCTGAGCTGATATGTATCCTTAAAGCTGGGGTGAGGCAGCACATAGTTGGGTTTTGTTTTGTTTTTTAAATCCATCCAGTTATTCTATGCCTTTTGGTTTGAGAATTTAATCCATTTATGTTTAAAGAAATTATTGATGGGTAAGGACTTACTAATGCCAACTTTTATTTTCCTGGTTGTTTTGTAGTCCTCTTGTTTCTTTCCTCCTTTCTTTCTGTACTTCTTTTCTTTTTCTTTTCTTTCTCTTTTTTTTAAGTAGGCTCCACGCCCAGCATGGAGCCCAGTGTGGGGCTTGAACTCATGACCCTGAGATCAAGACCTGAGCTGAGATTAAGAGTCAGACACTTAACTGACTGAGTTACCCAGGCTCCCCTCTTTCTGTATTTCTTTGTGAGTTAATGATTCTTCTATAATGGTATTCTTTGATTCCCATCTCTTCATCTTTTGTGTGTCTACTGTAGGTTTTAGCTTTGTGGTTACCATGAGGCTTGCATAAAACATCTTGCAGTTGTAACAATCTACTGTAAACTGGTAACAACTTAACTTCAATTGTATATTAAAACTGTACCTTTTTTTTTACCCAACCCACATTTTATGTTTTTATGTCATAATTTGTCTCTTTTTTTACTGTGTATCCATTAACAAATTATGATAGCTATATTTATTTTTAATACTTTTGTCCTTTAACCTTTACACTAGAGTTAAGTGATTAACACACATTGGAGCACCTAAGTATATTAAATAATACTAAGAGATCTGCAGGGAGAAAAAGCCAATGATACAGTAATATCAGGGGACTTCAATACTTGACTTTCAACAATGGATAGATTTTTGAGACAGAAAATCAATAAGGAAACATTGGACTTGAACTCCCCTTTAGACCAAATGGACCTAAGAAACATATACAGATCATTCCATTCAACAACAGCAGGATACACATTCTTCTCAAGCACATGCAGAACTTAGGATAGATCATATGATGGGTCACAACACAAGTCTTGGCACATTTAGGAAGACTGAATTCATACCAAGGATCTCTTCTGACCACAATCGTATGAAACTAGAAATCGGTAACAGAAGGAAAACTGGAATATTTACAAATATGTGGAAATTAAACAGCAAACTTCTGAACAATGAAAAAGAAAGAAATCAAAAGGCAAATTTAAAAATATCTTGAAACATCCGAAACTGGAATCACAAAGCTTAAGAGGTGCAATGTAAGCAGTTCTAAGAGGGAAGTGTATAAGGATAAGCACATTAGGAAAAAAATTATCTCAAACAACCCAACTTTACACACCTCATGGAACTAGAAAAAGAAGAACAAACTAAACTCAAAGTTAGCAGAATGAAGGGAATAATAATGATCAGAGCAGAAATAAATGAAAGAGAGACCAGGAAAACAACAGAAAGGATCAGTGAATTTAAGATGCTTTTTGAAAAAGTAAACAAAACTGACAAGCTTATAGCTAGAATAACTAAGGAAAAAAGAGAGAAGACTCAAATAAATAAAATCAGGAATGGAAGAGGAGACATAACAACTGCTATCACAGAAATACAAAGATCATTAGAGACTACAGTGAAATTATGTGCTGAAAAATTGGCTAATCTAGAAGAAATGGGCACATTCCTAGAAGCAGATCACCTACCAAGACCAAATCACAAAGAAATAGAAAGTCTGACAGATTAATAATGAGGAAGGAGATTTAATTGGTGATCAAAGCCTTCCAACAAAGAAAAATGTAAGACCAAAAGGTTTCACTGGTGAATTCTACTAAACATTTTACAAAAAAGTTAACACCAGTCCTTCCCAAACTCTTCCAAAAAAAATTGAGGAGAAGGGAACACTCCAAATTCACTTTATAAGGCCAGCAGTATCTTAACACCAAGGCCAGATAAGAACACTACAAGAAAAGAAAACTACAGGCTAATCTCTCTGATTAATGCAGACACAAAAAATTCTCAACAAAATTCTAGCAAACTGAATTCAACAGTGCATTCAAAGGATCATCCATCATGATCAGGTGGGAATATCCCTGGGATGCAAGGGTAGTTGAACATATGCAAATCAATAGATGCTGTAAATCACATTAATAGAATGAAAGATAAAACTCATACGATTCTCTCAATAGATGCAGAAAAAGCATTTGACAAAATTCAACATCCTTTCATGATTAAAAATTCACAACATATTGCATATAGAAGAAATGTACCTCAACATAACAAGGCCATTAGTGACACACCCACAGCTGACATCATACCCAATGGTGAAAAGTGGAAAGCTTTTCTTCTAAGATCAGGTACAGGACAAGGGTGTCTATTCTTGCCACTTTTATTCAACATAGTACTGGACATACTAGCCAGAACAATTAAGGAAGAAAAAGAAATGAAAGGCATCTACATTGGAAAGAAAGAAGTAAAATGATCTCTGTTTGCAGATGATATGATATGATATATAGAAAATCCTAAAGACTCTGTCCAAACACTGTGACAACTAACAAACAAATTTAGTAAAGTTGCAGGGTACAAAATCAACATACAGAAATTACTTGTGTTTCTAAACACTAACAATGAAATATCTGAAAAAGAAATGAAGAAAACAATCCCATTCACAATAGCATCAAAACCAATAAATACTTGGGAATAAATTTGACCAAGGAGGTGAAAGATCTGTACACTGAAAATTATAAGACAATGTTGAAAGAAATTGAGGAAGACAGATAAATTGAAAGATATTCTGTGCTCCTGGATTGGAAGAGTTATTATTATTAAAATGTCCATACTATCCAAAGACATTGATAGGTTCAATACAATTCCTATCAAAATTCCAATGGCATTTTTCACAGAAATAGAAAAAACAATCCTAAAGTTCATATGGGATCAGTTAAGATCCTTAATAGACAAAGCAATCCTGAAAAAAAAAATTGGAGACATTTTCCTGATTCCAAACTGTATTACAATGCTATAGTAATCAAAACTGTATGGTATTGGCATAAAAACAGACATATAGTCCAATGGAACAGAGTCAAGAGCCCAGAAACAAACCCATACTTAGGTAGTCAGTTAGTATTTGACAAATGAGCCTGGACTACTCAGTGGGGAAAGGATAGCCTCTTCAATAAATGATGCTGAGAAAACTGCATATTCACATGTAAAAGAATGGAATTGGACCTCTACCCTAAACCACTCACGGAATTTCATTCAAAATGGATTAAACATTTAAATGTAATTCCTAGAACCATCAAACTCCTAGAACAAAACATTGGAAAAATGTTTTTTTGACACTGGTTTGGCAATGACTTTTTGGATATGACATTAAAAGCACAAGCCACAAATTAAAAATAAATAAGTGGGACTATGTCAAACTAAAAAGCTTCTGCATAATAAAAGAAGCAATCAACAAAATGAAAAGACAGCCTACAGAATGGGAGAAAATATTTGTAAGCCATCTATCTAATAAAGGGTTAATATAAAAAAAAATAAGGAATTCATACAACCCACTCATTAGCAAAAAAATCCAAATAACCCAATTAAAAATAGGCTGAACAGACACTTTTACAAAGACATACAAATGGCCAACAGTAAATGAAAAGGTGTTTAACATCTCTAATAATGATGGGAAATGAAAGTCAAAACCACAATGAGATATCCTCTCACACCTGTTAGCAAGGCTGTCATCAAAAAGACAGTATATATCCAAAGGAAATGAAGTCACTATTTTGAAGAGACATCTGTACCCCATGCTCATTGAGAAGTATTAGTCTCAACAGCCAAAACATGGAAACAACCTAAGTGTCCACCGATGGATGAATGGATAGAGAAAATGTGGTGTATGTATAGTTATAAAAAATAAAGAAATCCTGCCTTTTGCAGCACTGGTTGTTATTAATTAATATCCACATATTAGGAGATTAGCCCCATTTTGTACTAGGTTTCTACTTTCTTGTTACTTACTTCTTCCCCACCAGAGACTCTGTCATGCTTTGAAAAAAACTGGAAGTGAATAATTCATTCTGAGAGTTTAAGAAACTTCATTTCAATATGCTAAGTAAATATTCAGCCATTGGTCAAATTGTCTATTTGATTGAAAACATAAGAGAAAACCACAGGCACAATTCCTGGCTATGTGTTTGTAGATGGTCATTCTTCACTTAATGTACCATCACCCTAAATTTGGTCTTTTAAAGAGAATTCATTTATTCAAAAACTATTTGGGGAACGTACTACATGGCAGACATTCTTCTAATGCCAGGGACCCAGTGAAGACTTAAGTCAAGTTCCCCACTCTCAAGGAGTCTGCCATCTAGTGGGAGACGCAGAAATATAATTGAGTAGGGCAATACAGTAAGATGAGTTATAGAGCAGTGGTGGAGACAAACCTCCAAGGGAGCACAGAGGATGGCACAACTTAATTTTATCTAGAGGATCCAAGAAAACTTGTAGGAAGGGGAGCAGTTTACAAGCAAGGAGCTGGGATGGAAGCAATAGTGGGGGGTATAGAGAGGATAGGATGTTTGGTTGAGCGCCTACACGTTTGTTGAGGCTGGGGGTTTGGGAGCATGTGTGAGGGGTGGAAAGTGAGTCTAAAGGGTAAAGCAGTGTTAGATCTTGAACAACTTTGTATAGGACAATAAGAAATTTGAGATAAATTCTGTAGACAATGGAAATTAGCAAAGAGGTCTGCAGTAGGGAAATGACATGATTAGATTAAGGCATTAGAGCAATTACGCTGGCAATATTGTGGGGAATAGATTGGAAAGGGAGGAGAGCTGACACTGGGAAACCAGTTGGTCTACTGCAATGGTCCTAACAAGGGATGATGAGGGCCTGCCCAGAGCAGTGTGGAAAGAGGGGAGCAGGTCTACTGAAGAGCTACTTAGAGGGTTTACTGGGTACAGCTTGTTGAGGATGACATATGAGTGGATAGCAACGAGTCTAAGATGACCCCAGCTTCCGTGTTTGGAAATTGGATAGAAAATAGCGTATTCCTCCATGTTGGAATAATGGGAGGAAAAGCATTTTGAGTGGAGAGATGTGTTCAGATGTTAAGGACTGATGGTATAGCCAGGTAGAGAAAACTAAAAAGCCACTCTGAGGTCCAGAGTGAAGTCTGGCTGGAAAATTAAATGCCATTAATGAAAAACCTGTTAGAGGTTAGCCTGTAATTTTCATGGACATATAGGAATTTATTTTTGTATCCCTAATAGCAGTGGCAAAACCTTTTAGCTACACGCATATTGAATAAGAATATTATTCTCGGGGCGCCTGGGTGGCACAGCGGTTAAGCATCTGCCTTCGGCTTAGGGCGTGATCCCGGCGTTATGGGATCGAGCCCCACATCAGGCCTTCTCTGCTATGAGCCTGCTTCTTCCTCTCCCACTCCCCCTGCTTGTGTTCCCTCTCTCGCTGGCTGTCTCTATCTCTGTCGAATAAATAAATAAAATCTTTAAAAAAAAAAAGATTATTCTCATATACCTAATAGCAGTGGCCAATGTTTTAGCTGCTTGTGCAAGCACATAGTTAAGAAATACATTTTATAGACACCTATGTAAAACAAAACCAGACAAAACAACAACAAATTAAATGCCAGGAAGGTGCAACTGATATAATCAAACCCTGCTAGGAGACTGCAAGCTGAAACTACTTTTGGGGAAGACTATACGGTAACATGTAGCAGGAACTGAAAGGGGATCATATGGGTTTGCCAAGTGATCCAACTTCTGGCTATTGAGGGGAAATGATTCAGTATATTAACGAAAACCTACCTTACAGATGTGATCTATACAACAGTGTTATCAGGGAACGGTTTAATGTGTGTGTGCATATATTTACTCAGACAAGAAACACGAAGGCTGTGAAGAACCATGGGAAGATATTTACACTGATGCTAAAAGAGTATTTGTAAATGTCACAAGTATGTAAACATATGTCTACCAATAGAGCTTTACTGGAAAAAAAACATTTAAAAGTGAAAACTGTCAGAATGATAGGATTATAGATAATTTTCTTTCTTTTTTTTTTAAATAAAGTTCATGTCAGGACAACTTTTCAAAATGTTTTTATTTTAAGTTTATTTTTTTAAAAGATTTTTTTATTTATTCATTTGAGAGAGAGAGAGAGAGAACATGAGCACAAGCAGAGGGGAGGGTCAGAGGGAGAGGAAGAAGCAGGCTCCCGCTGAGCAGGGAGCCTGATGCGGGGCTCGATCCAGGACCCTGGGATGACCTGAGCTGAAGGCAGACACTTAACCAACTGAGCCACCCAGGCGCTCCTCAAAGGTTTTTAAAAGGTATATGCTAAGTTGCAATAAAGCAAACGTGCATATAGACATGCCCCAAACACTCTTATTTAACTGTTTCTTGGGTATTGGGGGGGTGTAAAGAAATGGGAGTCACTTGAACGAGGATAGAGAAGAGAAATGAAAAGAAAAAGATTGCTGAGAAGCTCAGAGTGGCAGCAGTGTCCCTGTGCCCCCTACACAGTTGCTCTGGATGGTATCAGGGGCTCGTGAGCCTTGGTGGCGGAATCCTCACGTCAGAGCGGATGTGACATGAGATAGGTGGGGGAGCAGGACCACAGTGACCACCGCACTCCATTTCCTTACACTGTCCCCGTGGTGGGCCACGGTACCGATGTGGCCTTGGGGCATATCTGCAGTGGAAGATTTGAATTTCGGCTGGTGGCAGGAGATGAGACAACCGCGTTCCTTTATGCACACATTTGGTTTCATTGACACGTTAACCACAGGAGCAGGGGCAAAGGCCAGAAGGTGTGGGGTTTGTATGAGTGGGGACAAAGGAACTTTTTCTTAAAGAAAAAAGCATCTGTACTGCACAGACTTTCCACGATTCCACACCCACCCTGAAAGCCCCTTCTCACCACAGGAAGTACGCTGACCACTGGAGGAATAAAGGGGCTGCTAAGAGCAGCCGTTCCTCACCTTCTCCTCACACAGCTCAGCAGGACCTCAGCCATGAGACCTCTCCTCCTGGCACTGCTTGGGATCTGCTTTCTCACTGAATTCATTGTGGAAGGTAAGTCGGAAGGTTCTGTCTGAGAGAGGAACCGATACGCAGGCGGGTGGGCACGCATTTGGGGTGTGACTCAGGTTCTGACCGGAGTAAACTGCTCTCCCCAGGGTAGCCTCTGACTTCCCATGTGCAAAATGGGAACGATAATTTTGAGTTCAGGGGACTTTATAGATTCTGAAGATAGACAGAACTTGCTTACAATCTGGGCTCCTACTTTTCATAATTGTGTGATTTGGGGTAAATTTCTCAACCTCTCTGGACCTACGTTTACTTATAAGCTGAACATAATGACAGATATTCTCACCTGGGATTAAAATGAAAAGAAAAAACAGACCCCAACAATTCGGGAATACTTATCAGGCTTCCTCACTAGTAATAATTTCTTGATTAATGTTAGCTGTGGAATGGTGGTGGTGATTATATGTGCCTTTGTAGCTTTTGCCTATTTAATCGATCTTGATAAATTCTCAAAGGTTTTGGAAGTTTAGTCGTAATGTGGGGATGAGTTGGAGGTTGTATATTCTGAAGAAAATCAGTTATTTCTGTTAAAGACATGATTGGAATCTCATGTCCTCCTACCCAGGAAATCAGTATTACCTTCAAGTATATGGGAGAGTCTGTTATTCTGCTGTGAATATTGTTCCCGTTAATGATAAACTAATTTATAAGAGACCATGTGTTAAGTCCTAACAAATAGATCAGTGCCTTCCACACACTCAGATAAACCTGCAAGGTACACCCAGATGAGACTAGCTATGCTGAGCCTCACCTGACTGCTGTACACATATTTTCTTAAAGGATCATTTTTTTCTCCAACCGATGGAAGTTTACTTCTCCTTGTAGCTCTGGCAAGAAAAGAGAATATCCTTCAAGTATATTAATGTTTCAGTTAATTGTCCTTTCAACCTCCGAATTTGTAGACTTACTACTTAGAATAGGATATCTGAATCTGATCATGGATCCCTAAGGGTGTCCGTGAATAGTGGTGGCAAAGTCTGGAACTCCCTGAAATTGTGGGCCAAATAAATATTGATGAAACCAACAACTTTAAGGCTAGTACATTAGGCCAGATATTGTGATGTGGCTGGCCTTTTGCTGAGACAATAGGTCTGCTGTTTGGTGGAAACCCAGGTATGGGTGGGGGCAGTGACCCTCTGGTGCAGACAGAGGAGGATTACAGACACTTGGGTCACTTCCTAAGCTTCCTCCTTGAATGACCTCTATGAGTCCCACTGGGGCTTAGCCTCTATGTACAACTGTGGGCAAAGCAATCTCTGCTCTGATTGAGCTCTGCAACAGGAGTGAGGGTGTCTTAATCGATAACACTGCTGACAGTAGGAAGGTTTGGGGGTTTGGAGTCTAGCAGGATTCTTTGGGTCTTGGGAGTCCATGTGTGGACGGGATACCGGGAGTGCTGGAAAGGAGGGGTGAAGAAGGGCACAGCCAGCTGAGAAACACCTTATATTTAGTGTCATGTTTAAAAAAAGCCTTCTGATATCAGCAACAGCATAGACCAAACGTGATCGTCATTAGAGGTTACTTGAGATGCTTCTTAGCTGAATATTTCCCTGGGAAGAAATACCGGTCATTTTACCTTAGCAGAAAATCAGCACATAGAAACCTTGATTAGATTCTACCAAACCTTTAATATTATGAACTCTCCCAAGTTATTTCCCCTTCTCCAATGTCAGATTGCTCTCTGAAGTTCAGAAATCCCCTCGGGGCAGGGGATTTCTATGGAGGATGAACAGTCCTTTATAGATCTCACACCTTCACATTTAACGTAACACGTGTGCCCCTTCCCACATTTAATGTTGCCTTCCCCGAATTACTCTTTATCACATCACTCTTTGTTATTTTATTTATAACACTGTAGCATTCATACTATTTGAAATGATAATTTATTTTGGTTTGTCTGCTTGGTTTTCTTCATCAGGTGTGGGGAGTGAAGTCCTAGAAAGGAGCATCTGCGTGAGTCTAACGACCAAGAGACTGCCAGTTAAAAACATCAAGACCTACACCATCAAGGAGGGCTCCATGAAAGCAGTAATGTAAGTTTGTCTCCCCAGAAGCTGGGCTTGATGGGACACAGTGTATAGAAATGTTGCCGTCCTCAGGAAGTTGGCATGGAGGAAGATCTCCAGTGAACCAATAGCCCCTTTGTTTTTCCAATGAACCATGTCTTTATGTAGCACCAAATAACAATTATTGAAAGAATTTGACCATCAAATAAAGAATATCATCCTCCTTTCTGATTTAGTTTAGCAGAAGATGCTGAGTGGGAAACGGGGGACTATTGTGCTCAGTTCTGAGGGTTGGGTTTAGAGATGGCTGGTTTGGCTCAGGATTTGACCATATAGCCACACTGGTGTGGGATGCTTCCCTTCCCCTCCCTTCCGTGATGCTGTGCTGGAGTAGAGTGCCATGTTTTATCAGCTACCATATCTCAAGGAAATGTGTGAAAAACCAGCCTACAGAGTACCATACTCTTTCCAGGATCTCATTTTCAGAATAGCAGCTCTTCCCAACACATAATTGGAATTTTACCCTAAGAAATTAAATAAAGAAATCACCTTTGTCTAGAAAACAAGCTGAGTGTGTTTAGATGTGAAAAGGAAGATATGTGTAATAATTGAACTAGATGACCTCAGGTGTCCAGCGTAGTTAAACATTTGGTAGCTTGGATGGAAAAAGGAGTCTGAGAATTATGATGAACAAAGGAGCTGGGTATTACCTGGATGTATTTCTCTTTTGTGTTGAAATAGATGGCAGGAGAAAGGTTTTCATTTATGGTGTCAAGGTTTTGAGAACAATTTCTGCACAAAATCTCTTACAGCTGGCCTGATCTTACCTTCTGGTTCCAAGGCTGTGAGGATGTGACTAACTCTGTCTTTTCCTTGCATTGCAGATTTATCACCAGACGTGGTCTTAAAGTCTGTGCTGATCCGCAAGCTGACTGGGTGAAAAAAGCAGTAGAGAGTGTGGACAAGTCTACCAGGAGAAACACGAAACAGACCCAGCCTACAGGAGCCCAACATTCCACTAATACAGCTGTGACCCTGACTACATAGTGGCCTTCGGGCCGGTTTCCTCACTAGCCAGCCAGCTCATTTTCCTTCATAAACTCCTGGACTAATTAGATTATATTCACTTTTTATAAAAGTGCTGCATGAGCCAACTTATTTTCTTGTATTTTTATTTTTCGTGTCTTTCATATTCATTTAGATACTATAATTAATAAATATTTATTATTAAGCATAATCTCAACATCTATTCATTACATATTGGGAAAAGTAATATATCATTTATGTTCTGTCTCTGTCCTAACTGTACCTCCCTTTGGTGGTATTCATGATGGGAGAGATTTTGGCCGGTGCTTATCAGAGATGAAAGCTATATTCATCATTCTTAGGTTCTAGCTTGCAAGTGACAATGTGACAAGTGACAATTGTGACAATGGAAACAATTTAAGATCTTTTCAACCTGTCTTCATAATAGAGTTCTGTTTATGAAATAGAGGAGAAAACAAGCCAACTGTCATTGCGTTTCCATTCTGGGGGTCCACTACTCAAAAAGTGGCTTCCGTCACGTTTGATCTCTACATTCTCTAACCTTTATGTGTTTCTTTTGGTTTCCTATGAAAGGACACAAACACAGGGCTTGTCAGTTCTTTCATTTGTCACTGTAGCAAAGGTTAGACTTTTGGTGAAAAGATATTTTATTCAAATAACAGTCCATGATCTTTGAAACGGGCAATGACCTTGTCGCCTTTCTGTGACGTCTGTAATTGTCACTACTTTATCATACTAGGCATGCTTGTCTGTCAGTGAGCTTTTGAACACCTCAACCACTGTCAGCTTGGAACATTTCTTGAACGTGATCCCAACTTGTAGTAAAGTTTTAATGAAATGTTCATCTAGGCATTCAATACCCCAGACTCGAGCTCTGTTATATTTTCATTAAGTTGCCAATGTAACTCATGTTTATGCCTATACTATCCAAGTAGCCCATGATGCATACATCCAGTTCTATCTGACTCTAACTAGTAAGAACTAACGGTGCCTTAATCGTTTCAAGGGAAGAGAGAGTACTTACTACTATCTAGTCCTCAGGGGGCCCTCAGCGATACCAAATGCTTTCAGAGAGTAACTGAGGGCAGCTGGTTGGAATCTGCTCACGTCTAGCCATCTAGCTAGTGAGCCAGAGTGGAAACTACTAGAAAACTGCTTCCTAGCAAAAGGTGGGCTCATCTATCCCTTCCTGCTTCTATTTGCCCATGATAATTTTCAAGGCTGGTCTTAAAGAAGAAAACACTAAGGAGAAAATACTTGCTTTAGGAGGGGTGACACATGGCAAAGTCATAGAAGAGGAACAGAATGGAATCTTGACTGAGGTGTGTATTTGCATTTCCCAAATGTCTCCCAGACCCTAGAGGTTTCCATGAGATGATAATAATACAATATATGGAAGAATATGGGTGTGCACGTCTTGTTAACCTCCCACATTATCCAAGGTGGTGCTTTATGATGTCAAAGGGACTTCGGCCAAGTAGTGTACATAACTCTTAACTAATTGCCTGGATGTTTTGAATTCATTTGTGTAGGGCCTGAGTTTGCCAACTGGACTCTGGTAGTTATTGGGTTTCAATTCAAAGAAATAATTTAAGAAGAGATCTCAAAATATTTTCTTTTTTAAGGGGTTGCGACCACTATTTGTGTTCCTAAGACATCTTGTACTTACCTTTAACCTAAAATTTACCAATTTGTATTGAAATTGCTCATTAGCCTCTCTGTGTCCTCCCCTCTCCATCCCCACAATTAGACTGGAAGCTGCTTGTATGTATTATTCAGAGCCTAGCATAGAACTGTAGGGTGTCAGTTAATATTCGTTGGATGAACGGGGAGAAGAACACGTTACCTGATTTCCTTCATTCTAAGTCTACTTTTTTTTTTTATTACGTTATCTTAGTCACCATACAGTACATCATTAGTTTTTGATGTAGGGTTCCATGATTTATTGTTTGCATATAACACCCAGTGCTCCATGCATTACGTGCCCTCCTTAAAACATCTACTCTTTTATAGTTGTAAAACTATATTTAACTCAAACCTTTAAAAAAGATTTTATTTATTTACTTGACAGAGAGAGAGAATGCACAAGCAGGGGGAACGGAAGAGGGAGAAGCAGACTCCCCGATGAGCAGGGAGCCCGATGCGGGGCTCAATCCCGAGACCCCGAGATCATGACCTGAGCTGAAGGCAGATGTTTAGCTGACTGAGCCACCCAGGTGCCCTCAAAATAGTCTTTTTAAAAAGGACGTTCAATTCAGCAAACATTTTGGGGTACTTTCTTTAGGGCAGGCTATATCTAGATATGTAAAACACAATTTCTGAGTGGGTGAAACTATGATGTAAGCAAACTAAATGCAGTACAGGGCTTAAAACAGGAAATAACATAAACATGTTCAAGAAACAGAGATAACACGGAGAAGGGAATGACCATCTAGGGCATGTACTCTTAAAGGATTTCTGATTTATTTTATTTTATTTTATTTTATTTTATTTTATTTTATTTTATTTTATAGGATTTTATTTATTTATTTGACAGAGATAGAGACAGCCAGTGAGAGAGGGAACACAAGCAGGGGGAGTGGGAGAGGAAGAAGCAGGCTCATAGCGGAGGAGCCTGATGTGGGGCTCGATCCCATAACGCCAGGATCACGCCCTGAGCCGAAGGCAGACGCTTAACTGCTGTGCCACCCGGGCGCCCCTGATTTTATATATAATTATGAATTGTTATTATTCACAAAAAATGCCTGGAAGATACACCTTCAGTTGGTCTGAGGAAAGGTGTTGTTACATATTTTTCTCTGCACTAGGAAATTCCTCACTGTGATTATAATATTTTTATAGTATTTTACGCTTTTCTAGGTATCTGATGTAACAATACAGTGAGTCTAAAACTGTCACTATAATTCAGTCGGTGAGAAAAATGAGCCACACAGAGATTGAATGTCTTGGCTAAGAGCACAGAGTTACTGAGAAACGGAACCTGATCTCAGACATCGACTTTCCATGGTATCCCAGCCTCATGAAGGAGAGTGGGGTGCAAGACTGTCCCTAGCGTGAGGGTCACGTAGGCGTTCTCAGGGCATGGGCACATCATCTCATAAGTCTCAGGATTTTTAAGGTAAATAAGAAGTATTTGAAGACCATAACAAGCACTTGCCACTTGATTTTTTCCTGTGCAATTATTTTTAAAATGTTTTTTTAATTTACCCAAATAACACACGAATGTGGTCAAAAGTTCAAATAGTACAAAAGGACCACGAAGGAAACCCACAGGCTTCTGCCCTGTTCTTTCTCATTTTTAATCTTCCTCCGCATGGACAACTGCTTTTCACTCTTTTAGCTGATAATCCTCCTGACAGTCACCTTCAAATGACCAAGAGTTGCACACCCCTATTTCCGGGCTTGTCAATTTTGGATGCGATGCATGGCTGCCTCTATGAAACGTTAGGACTTAGCTCACTTAGCCCCAACCTTCTGCCATGGTCTCCATAGGATTATGCCGATATTTCCAGTTAGTTACGTTTATAGCTTTCAGTAATATACCTATTCCTTATTTCTCGTCTGGTCAGCTGTGGACCGCATTTCTGGACTTTGCCTTTGCAATACTGTTCTGTTTTCTATAGCAAACACTTAAATAGTGTTTACTCTGTCACCAGCACTGGTTTATTCCTTTACAGACGTTAAGACATTTAATCAGATAACCGACCTCAATTAAAGACAAAACAACTAACACATGAACACTGTGAGGGATATAGCTCAGATGTAAACCCCTGGAGGTGTGGTCCAAGTTCATGCTGTTGACGGCTCTGTCCCTCTACCTTCCTCTCTCCAGAAGCCAGTCCCCTGAAGACCAAACCACACATAAAGAACCCAGGAAGAGGTTAATTAATCTAACCAATTAATTAATTGTTCATTCAGTAAATATCTATTGAGGGTCTACTC
Source organism: Ailuropoda melanoleuca (assembly GCF_002007445.2). Lineage (NCBI taxonomy): Eukaryota > Metazoa > Chordata > Mammalia > Carnivora > Ursidae > Ailuropoda > Ailuropoda melanoleuca. The sequence continues at coordinate 73,131,423 of NC_048225.1, forward strand.
TGTGCCGGAACCTGACGTGCAGTAGCGAGCAGAACAAAGTCGCCGCTCTCCCCAGGCTCACCTTGTGATAAAATGTGCCCTCTCTCTTTCCGCAGGCTCCTTTCACCAACTCCATCAACAGATGCTTATGAGCGCCGAACGCCTGCAGTGTGGACGCTTTGCTGGGCACTGGGATGCGGTGGGGAAATCGGACACAGTCCTTATCCCCAGGGAGCTTACCCAGCTAAGCAGGCAAGTGCACCACAATGTCACACGGGCGCTGAGAGCGAGACTCGAAAGCGTGTGCTATGGACGCGCAGGCGCGAACCTGCCCGGGCTTCAGCCTGTGGAGCAGGTGGGGGCGTTGGGGTGGGAAGACTGGCTTGAAAGTAGCCTTCAACCTGAAACCGAAGGATGAGCCAGTTATTCAGAGGGTTTCAGTGCGAAAAGAACAGCAGTCGTGAAAATGCCCGCAGGCCAGAGAGATGGGTTAAGGAAATGCACATGGTTTCCTAGGACCGACCAACCGACCAACCGAGGGACAAAGCGAAGGTTAGAGATAACGGGGGTGAGGACAAAAGTGAGATAGAGAGATGGAGACTTTCCCCAGGGCTTCATGAGCTAGAGCAGGAGTGTGCACTGCATGTTGTAGGCTGTGGGAATGACACTGGTTGCCAGGTGCAAAGCGAAGTGCAGAGAATGAGATGGGGGCTGGGAAGCCAATTGCGAGGGGGCTCTGGACCTGGTGACTTTTGAACTCGGCCTGGCATGGTGTGACACATTTTCCCTTTTCCTCTCGGGCCTTTTCTTAGCCAGCGTGCGCATCACTGATGCTTGATTGCCCCGCTCTGGTGGGTGGCTCATTGCCATGCCAAATGCCTCAGGCCAGCCACTTGGTTCCAGATTCCTTGGCTGCGGAGTGCCAGGACGGCAATGGGGGAAAACCGCGTTTGTGGAATCCCCTTATTATTTGCAGTATTTATTGGCTAAGACTGGATCTGTGGGACCAAGATTGGTCAACCACCAAGAGGAAGGAGGAGGCAGGGTTGAGAAGCAATAAACTTGAAATTACTGGGGTTTTAGAGAGCCACAGACCAAGCCTTTCTGCTGTATTCGGTTTCCTGCGTATTTGTTGAGCACTCGCAGAGTGCAAGGGACACAGGATCTAGTCCGCTGTTACGGAGCCTGTGATCTGGTGGGGAGAAAGTGCAGTCCCCGAAGCCATTCCAATTTGGATATTCCTAACAGCGCAGGTCAGGGTTCCTCTCCTCTCGGAGAGCTTTGTAATGTCCCCAGCCAGGATGACTCAGCCTCTGGGCTTAGCTGTGTTGTTGCTCATTTCACTCTGAAATACCAATTACTTTTCTTTGTTTCCTGTCTTACTTTGTAGTGGGGGTAGGGACTGTGAATTTGATCTCTCTCTATTTCGTGCCTGCATAGTACCCGGGACATCACAGTCTTCCAGTAAGTTTTTGTGGAATATATACAACATTATATGTATCTACTCTGGCAGTTATCATAAAAAGCTATAGGCATGCAGAAGAGAGAATAGTTAAAATTGCACCAGGGAAGTTAGGAAAAGCTCTGCAGAAAAGGTGATAAAAAATTGTGCCTTTAAACCGGAGAAGGAGCTTTCCAGGGAGAGAAGCTAGAGGCAAGTGTTCCTGCAGCAGACGGGGGTTTCACACGAATCGAGGCATGTCAAGGGACGCTGCTCATTTTGGGGATGTCTGGGGTGTAGACTCAGGGGTCACAGAGGCCAGGTAGCTGAGGCTAGACTGAGAAGCCCCGAGTGCCCTGGAAAATGATAGGGGTTTACATGGAACACCGCTGGGGCAGCGTGATCAGATCTGGGTTGGGAATGCTGACTTGAGGGAGTGCATTACACGGTTGGGGGTGGAGGGGATAGTGACGTGACCACTGCATCAGACCAGGCTGGAGGAGGTGGTGGCCTGGATGGGGTCGCTGACGTGGGAATAGGAGAGAGGGGTCTGAGGCTGGACCCGAGTGGCTGGGTTAGCGACGGGGTGTGCGGGCTGAGCCAGCTGGAGGAAGCGAGGCTGGTCGGAGGTTTCCAGCTTGGATGACTGGTTAAGAGAGACCACAACTGCTTGGTAAGATTTTAGTCTTATTTCTGGTGTGGTTCCTAATCAATCCTGGGGGGGAACCCCCAAAAACAAAAACAGCACCAAGGAGAAGGGGATGAGGATGAGACCTGGAAGGATGAGGATGAGACCTGGAAGGATGAGACCTGGAAGGATGAGACCTAGAAGGATGAGAACTGGAAGGATGAGACCTGGAAGGATGAGACCTGGAAGAGTAAAAAGACTGTATCAGCCTTAAGGCTGAAGTCATTCAGACAAAAGCCCAAACTGCATTTTTATTCCTTTTTGACAATCTCTTCACAAGGACGAGGTAAAAATAACACTGAATATCTGTGAAATTCTCTGTGCCCCTTGGGGAAACAAAGGTATACATAAATGGAATACAGTATCCGCTGGGTGAGTCACCAGTGTTATTTTAAGAGGGATTTGTCACATGGCAGTGGGAGGCAAAGAGGAGCAGAGAGATGAATCTGTAATGAGAGAAGGAGAGAAAGGAGGTACAAGAAAAGGTTCTGAGTGGGAATTGGGAGTGACTGTGAGGCGATGTTTGAGGACAGAGGGTGAGGGAGGAGGCTGAAGGGACGTTTCTTTTTTCTTTCTTTGGGAGGAACTAGTAAAAAATTGGGACAGACTGCTGAGGGTGGGAGGACAGAGGAGGGAGCTGGAATCTCAGCTGAGAAATAGTTGCCCTCCCCCAGCCTTCCAAAAAAATTTTCAGGCAAATCCAAGCGATGCATGTTGGCTTCTGTCACACTGCTTGCCTTGAGTAATCCCTAAGGCTGTACGATCTGCTTCCTCCCCAAACTTGTGATTTATCTCATCAAGGTGGAGTGCTGAATGAGATATTTGGGAGGAAGTTTCCCATTCTAGAGTAAGGAAACACAAGGCACATGGCCAGGCTGAGATGGTCTTAATCAAAACCCCCAGACCCTCTGTGCGGGACTACTGGACTCCATTTCCCTGAAGACTGGATGGGGGAGGGGAGCATTGGCCCACCAACCCATCGTAAGCAGTGGGGGAAAGACAGCAGTGAGGGTCCTCATGTGGTCTCTCCCCCACTTCCTCGCTCTCCAGGGGTAGGTACTAGCGTGGTGGTTAGGGGTCCTAGCTCTGCCTGGATTTGTATACCGGCTTTACCACTTACTATAGAGGTGAGCATGGGAAAATTTCTCAATTTCTCTGTGCCTTAGGTTGTCTCACTTATAAAATGGGACTGGAGGAGATTATGCTAAGTGAAATAAATCAAGCAGAGAAAGACAATTATCATATGGTTTCACTCATTTATGGAACATAAGAAATAGCAGGACGATCGGTAGGATAAGGAAGGGAAGAATGAAGGGGGGGTAAACAGAAGGGGGAATGAACCATGAGAGACTATGGACTCTGGGAAACAAACCGAGGGTTTCAGAGAGAAAGGGGTTGGGGGATTGGGCTAGGCCGGTGATGGGTATTAAGGAAGGCATGTATTGCATGGTGCACTGGGTGTTATAGGCAAACAATGAATCATGGAACACTACATCAAAAACTAAGGATGTACTGGGGGCGCCTGGGTGGCACAGCGGTTAAGCGTCTGCCTTCAGCTCAGGGCGTGATCCCGGCGTTATGGGATCGAGCCC
>NC_048225.1:73135171-73150702 GCF_002007445.2 Ailuropoda melanoleuca
CTCCCCCTGCTTGTGTTCCCTCTCTCGCTGGCTGTCTCTATCTCTGTCAAATAAATAAATAAAATCTTAAAAAAAAAAAAGATCTCAGACCTTTAAAAAAAAAACTAAGGGTGTAGTATGGTGACTAACATAACATAATAAAAAAATTTAAAAATGGGAATAATAATAGTGCTGAAGATTATTGTGAGAGTTAAAGCAGTTAAAACAAGGGTTGACACAAAGTGAAGGCTCAATAAATGTTAGCTTTTATTATCCCTAGTGGGTAGGGTGGGAAAGGATGTGGTAAAATGTAGGGTAGATGGAAAAGGAATAGATACATGGAGGATCTACAAGATTTCCTGGAGCTGACATTTACTGGTTGAGACCTCTGTCTCCATCATTTAGGCAGAACTAGATTTAATTTTCTGTATTTTCTTAATAATTGGGTCTAACTTATCAAATCGTAGAGTGTTCTGTGGGGTACTTGTACCAGGAGAGTCTTCATTTTTTAAAAAAAGAGACTATGGCCGAGTGCATTTAGGAAACGATCATACCATGCCCCTTCCTCTTAGAGAATCATGGCTACCGCTTGTCCAAGTCTCTGAGAAGTGCTGTGAAAGGGACAACAGGTAAACCTCACTTATCTTGCTGTGTCCTCAAGTTAACCTGAATACAAAACTCCTTTCCATATACCATTTATTAACATCCCAGGAAAACCTACTAAACATAAATGCTTCAAAACATTGGAGACCAAAAATCTACTCAGATCCACAATCTTGAAAGAACAAAGCTATAATCCATTAACAGCATCACCACCACCAGAAAGAGGAATCTATTTCAGGTCGGCTCACTTCTTGTCTCTGTAACCTGCCAGAGCCTAGAGTGCCACTTTGGAAATGTCTGTTATTCTGGAGCGTGTGTGTGTGTGTGTGTGTGCACACCCACATGCATGTGAGGTGCTCACAGAGTTTTTGGTTCCTTTATGTTGTAATTAACCAGGTACTGCCTAAAGTATGTACTTATCAGCCCCTGTTGACTATCTACTATGAATGAGATGTCATGTTAAGTACTTTGGGGCCAAAGGGGAGTACTTGAAGGATTCTAAACTTTCCTCTTTAAGTGGCTTTGTGACACTCTGGAGCGTGACACTCTGCCTCAGCTTTCCTCCTTCTGCAATCATCAGTGTCCCTCTCAGATGCCCCCTCCTCTAAGACACCTCCCCTGTTCTTCCAGCTGGATCTCATCTGTGGATTCTCTAAACCTCCAGGCTTTTCTTACACCATTCATTTTACTCTGCCTCAAGTTGTAGATATTTGTGAACTTTTTATCCCTCAAAAAAATTGGAAGTTGTTGGCAGCAAGGACTGTGTCTCATTCATCTCTGTATTTCCTGCAATACCAACACCAGGGCTCTCCCACAGTCTGTGCTCAACATACAGTTGCTGAATTGGAACTGTTAGAATGAATCAAGGTACGGTCCCTGTCACTTGAGTTGTTCAGATCACATTTGTGGAGATAATACGCACACGGGAGGATATAATGACAGAAGGTAGAGGTGACTGGTCATCACCTAGTTAATGGAATAGGCTGACTCAGCTCCAGGTGGCTGGTAGTGGCTGCTTGACTTTCTGTATTTGATGGGATCTTGAGGCTACTTTTTGGCTAGCGGGAAGAGTGCTGTGGTCAGTTATTGGTGTCTTCCTCGTGTTTGGAGCTTACTGGTGGCATGCATTCAGATTATGTGGTGATACTATTATGGTCCACAGTGCATGGGGCTGAGAAGAAGTAGGTTACAATGGGCTGCTTGGGGTTGGGTACAGAAAGCATGTGCCATGGCTGGAGTTATTCCAACTGCACCATGGAAGAGGAGTAGGATTTAAAAACCATTGGGGAGAAATGATATAAGAAGAAAGGTGTGGTGGGGTAAGAGACCAAGATATTCCTGTGGATTATTTCATTAACTTGCCTCTTCTAGTAGACTGTAAACGTTCTGAAGTCAAGGCCCATTTTTGCACTACTCATGACTGTATACAGTGTCTCGCCGTGTGCCCGGTACAACACAAATACTCGCAGATATATGCTAAATGAGCAAGGAGTGTGCCCAGGACAGTTAAGATGACAAGTAGGATGAATGCAAATGTGGCTTAGGAAGGTTTCTTGAGACTGAAGAATTAAATTAATCTTGCAGTCATTTTGAAGAGTTGATATTATTGAGGGGACGACTTGAGTTCCATGGAGATGTCAGTGGTATTTGAGTGCTATATCTCACAGCTGAATTAAGGTAATTCATTTAGATCCATTTTCCATGATTGACCTCATCACAGCATCACACACCTGTCCCACATCAGTAGGAAATGCAAGTCTCAACAAAGCGTGAATGTCCAGACATGTTTCTGGGGCTGTTCAGCTAAGGTGGAATATCCTGGCTGCCTCAGGTTCCCAGGGAGAGAGCATTCTCTCCCGTCACAGAAAATCAGGCCATTTGTGAGGTGGGCTGCAGAGCCAGGACACAGGGTCATGAGCAGAGAAACCTGCAGCATGAATCCTCTCCTCTGCTCTCATGGCCCCATGAGTGGCAGCTCAGTTTGGGAAGAAGATTCATTTCATTCCTCAGGACAATCCCATGAAAGAGCTGTGCTGTTAGGCTTCCATGCGCGTCCACATCAAAATGGGTTGAGAGAAAAAGTGGATATTTATAAGTCCAAGTCATTAACTTTCCACCTGGGCAAAATATAGGCCCTCATGTTTAGTTTTCATTGGAAACAGAATAGGCATCCGTTATCAGTGTAGTGTCACGATTGTTTTAGTCACTTTTGTGACTATTTTTCTACCTTGTTTGGAATTCTCTAACTTGCCATCTCATCACAGTATTAAAATTTTGTGGCGTGTTTGGAAGAAGTTGTCTCAGGTTTCAAGGAATCCCAATTACTTAAATGTTTCAATTGATCTGAGGAATCTAATGGTTAAGTGGTTCATGCCTCATTGAGACCAACAATCCTTTCACATTTGTCAGAGAAACTGCTCTATGTATGTTTTGATTAATACTTATATTTACATGATTGAATGCGAAAATACTAAAATTTTATATTCTATGAAATAGATTCATAATGTTTAGTAAAAAATACGTTGGGAATGAACATTAGATTCTAGAGTCGGCGGTTTAATGTGGCTGGAGTTGTTTCTTGATCTGATAATGGTTATACCAGTGTGTTTAATTCATGAAAGTTCTCTTAGCTGTTAACTTCTGCACATTTTTTGATATGTGTGTTATTGTTCAAAAAAAATCGAAAGAAGTCATCACTTAGTTCCTTCTTTTTCATCATATTTAAGGCTGGAATTCCTTAAGAATCCACAAGAGTTAAGTTGGACAAAATGTAGAGGTAACAAATTGCTTTGATGGTGGAAGGCTCAAGGACACTAGACGTGGAAAAAGGTAGCTTATTTCTCATCACATTCACCTTGAACAATTAATTTCATGGAGCTGATATAATATTAATCATAATCACCAGTGTGATTCTAATAAGAGCATCATAGCTAAAGATGAAAGATTAAGTGTTTGGAAATTGATTTCCTCCTGAACAATGAAGTGCTTCTCCAGCTATCTTGTCAAAAGCAAGAACAACACACAGGGAAAAATTGCATAAAAATAAAAATATCCCAGGACACCCTTGATGTATACCCCTGACATATTATCTTGATGCCTTGAAAGTAAGAAACAATGTCAAATGCCTCTGTTAACAAGTGTCATTTTAAAAACATTTTTGCTTGCATTAATTCACTGAAGCTTCAGAGCAAAAGGCAGGTGAGCTAGGGTAGGAAGGTGGGAGCTGTAATGCTTCAAATGAGGAAGAAGAGAAGTAAGATCTTACCCTAGACTGTACAACCTAGGTAAGAACTCAGCCAGAGCTTCTCACTCCGGTCTGGTTCTGTTTTCTGTGTTCTTCGAGTATTCTTCTTTAAATATTTATTATATAGATGTGAATAAAGGTTGTCCAACAAAAAACACCCACAACCCTTTATTGAGTGTCCAGTCCCTATGAAGCGGAGTGCTGGGTGCATTGGGCAGTGGAAAGAATCCATAAAAATCTTTTCTAATTAATTGCATCACTCCTGCCAGCCAGGTCCTTTGCTTCTCAAGTTGGATGGGGTGGGTTTTTTAAAAAATAACTACAAGCAAAACTGCAGTAACTCTGGCATGAATGTTCTTTCTTAAGACACTGGTAAACACCCTGTGTTCAAAGCTCTGATAACCTGAATGTGGCACAGAAGTCCATGTGTAATGATGGGAGGCAAGTCATCCTTCATTAGCACAGCTAGACCAAGGGCCTGTGAATGGATGGGTCAATCTACAAGGATCCTGTGAAGGTACAATGGTTTCTAACTCTAGCTACTACCACATAAACGGTGTGTTGCTTCATGCACAAATATATAGTGATTTTATTATCCTATGTTGAAAAAGGATGCATGAGTGATTTCAGGGTTTGCTTCTGTCCCCCTGATTACTGTTGTCAAGGGGCTTCACAGCAGATCTTGGGGGAGGAACCTTGGAGAGTGCATAAGAATTTACTGCAAGGAACTTAAAGCTATTTTGTAAAGGTAGCTGAGGATTTGGGATGGAAAAGCTTATCTCCTTTTGGCCGCTACCGTGTGTTGGTGTACAATGGCAAGCCTAGAATTCTAATCAGCTTTTTTCCGCTTGCGCCACGATGGTGTCAAGATGCACTTTTTAAAAGCATCGTGTTCAGTCTGTGCTGAGCCCCAAACTGGAGTTGGGATTGGTTGGCTGCAGGGTACTTACTTTCACTTCTAGTGGTAACCATGGTGATGACTCTCAGCCCAGGCTACCTGGCTAATTCCTCTTCGTCACCTCACCTCCGGGAACTCTGGAGAGAAGACTGGGGAGCCTGTTCTTGCTTGTCTTTCTGAGTAACGGGTGGGCTTTCTGGGGAAGTGCTGTCTTCTGTATAGCATCATCTCCACCTTCAGAACTTTCAAAGGGTTGGACAGACCGTGGGGCCTTGGAGGACAGATGGATCGTGCTCCCATTACTCAAGGTGCCATCTTTCCTTTCTGCTCCTTTCTTTTCTCCCTGGCATTAATTAATATTCTCAGAGCATTCTGGTTTCATCACCGTGTCCACAAGTACATCTGTATATTTGGAATATTTCTAAGACATAAAGGAAGAGATAGAAGGAAGAACACTGCAAAAACAGAGTCCCTCGACATTGAGATGAGCTTAGATATAAATAAGTATTTTATTCTTTCCTTGATTACGTTTTGTGTGTACAACTTTTGAGCAAAAAAAACAATTTAAAAAGGTATCGCTATCCTCTGATTACACTAATAAATCACATGGATTGCTATGAAGCTGTGTAATGTATTACGTTCTGGAGGAAAAGAAATTTCTGTGATGAATTGGTGTCATCTATCTTACATATTTCTACCCTTCCAATCTTGACGTTAGATTGGATTTATGTAAGTGTTTGGAATTTCTAATTTTTCTGAAATGTGTTTATTTCAACTTTTAGGATAAGAAGGTTGACTTCTTTACAGGCTGGAGCAAATGTGAGAAAGCGAAGCTATCACAGCTACATTTCTTATTTTTGTACAGCTTTTGCTGATGCATAGAGACTCAGAGAGTTCAAAATCATTAAGACTATTAACTCTAGGAGGCACAGAGTAAACAAAACTTTGTTCAGTGGGATCTGGTTTAATTATTTCTCTTGGGAGTCTGTAGTGATGGTGGCTCCATAGCACTGGACTGGGACAGCCCCGGCCTCAAATTCCAGTTTGCGTAATCATTCATTGGCTGTGTGGCTTTTCCTGAGCTGCTAAACCTCTGTGAGCTTTACTGTCTTCCCCTCTACATAAGATGACCTAACTTACATAGTGATTGTGGGAATCAAATGAAGTAAAGTGATGAACAAAATAGACAAGAGACAAGGTCCCTGTCCTCAAGGAATTTCCTTTCTAGGCAGGGGGGAACACACACACACACACACACACCCCAATCAGAATGTGTCAGGAAGTAATGAATACTATAAAGAAAAATAAAGCAGGGTGAAAGGATAGGGATGATATGGTGGGGGAGGTGAGTAAAGAGTGGTGCTCTTCTTTAAATAGTGTGTGGTCAGGGATGTCTTCTTTGATTATATCTGGGAGACCTGGATGAAATGAGAGTGGCCATGAAGATATCTCAAGGAAGAATATTCCAGGCAGGGAGAGGAGTCAATGCAAATGTCCTGAGACAGGAATAGGATTGGTATGTTGAAAAGCACAGGAAGACCTGTGTGGCTGGGACTGATGAGTGAGAGGAGAGTAATAGAGGGGCAGTCAGGAAGCTCACGGAACAGAACATGCCCACCGTGGTGGCCATAGAACTCAGGATTTTATTCTGAGCAGAATAAGGGACCATTCGAGAGTTTTGAGCAGTCATCATGTTGGTTTTATATTTTGAAAGATCCTTCTGTCAGTTGTATGAAGAATAGATTCTAAAGGGTCAAGGGTGGAAGCAGAAATTTCAGTTAGATTATTAAAATTATTAAAATAATCTAAATAAGAAATAGTGGCTGAGGTGGTTAGTAGGAGAGGTGGTGAAAAAATGGTCCTATCTGGAGAATTTTTTTCCCCATTTTTTAAACAACTTTGTTGAGGTATAATTTTCATACCATACATTTCATCCATTTTAAATGCACAATTTGTATTTTTAGAAAATTTATAAATTTATGAAACCATCACCCCAATCCAGTTTTCGAACATTTCCATCACCCCCAAAAGATCCCATTTACATTTATTTATTTTTTTACAATTTTTATTTTGTTATATTAGTCACCATACAGTACATCCCCAGTTTTTGATGCCATGTTCCATGATTCATTATTTGCGTATAACACCCAGTGCACCATGCAATATGTGCCCTCCTTAATACCCATCACCGGCCTATCCCAGTCCCCCACCCGCCTCCCCACTGAAGCCCTCAGTTTGTTTCCCAGAGTCCACAGTCTCTCATGGTTCCTGTTGTCACTCCTGGTCCCAGGCAACCACTAATATGCTTTCTGGGCTATGGATTTGCCTTTCCTGGGCATTTTATTTAAACGGAATCATACAAAATGTAAACTTTTGAGTCTTGGTTCTCTCAGCATCCTCTTTTTGAAAATCTAGATTGTAGGGTGGAGTAGTTGTCTATTCCTTTTTGTTGCTAAATAGTATTCCATTGGACGAATATACCGCATTTCGTTTATCTATTCACCATTTGATGGACATTTGGATGGTCTTGCTTAATGGTGAATACGAATGATGCCTATGTGAGTATTCATGTACAAGCCTTTATGTGGACATAGGTTTTCATTTCCTTTGGGTAGATACCTAGCGATGGAACTTTTGGATGTTATTTTAAGCTCATATTTAGCACGTAAGAAAGTGAAAATCTGTTTTCTAAAGTGACTGTATTATTATACATTAATATTCAACAATGTGTGAGGATTCAGGTTTCTCCATATCCTCACCCAAACTTGTTCTTACCTTTTTTTATTATGGTCATTCTTGTAGACACGACACAGTGTCTTGTGATTTTAATTTGCATGTCCCTAATGACTAATGACGTTGAACGTATTTCCATGCATTTATTGACCATCTACATGTCTTCTCTGATGAAACATTCAAATATTCAAATATTCTACTCACTTTTTAATTGGCTTGTTTGTTTCATCATCACTGAATTCTAAGAATGCTTCATATATTTGGAACACAAGATCTTTGGCATAATGTATGCTTTACGAATATTCTCTCCCAATCTGTGGCTTGCCTTTTAATTTTTCTTGACATGTCTTTTGAAGCGTAAAAGTTTTAAAATTTGATAAGGTCTAAATTATTTGCTTTTGGCATCATAGCTAAGAAGTTTTGTTTCTTCTTAAAGGTAAATCTAGCAGAATTTGACGATGGGTTTGATGTTGATTATGGAAGAAAAGAAGAGTCAAAGATGACTGAAGTTTTGTTCTGGGCAATCAGAAAAAAATGGAGTTTTTACATTTATCAAGTGAATAGAGACGGGGAAGGAAAAAGTCAGGGAGTGGGAATCCCAAGTTGTTTTAACCAAGTTAGATTTGAGATCCTTATTAGACGTCCAAGTGAGGGTGCAAAGCAGGAAGTTAGATTTAGACACCTAGAGTTCAGCTGTTTGAGATAGAAATACCAGAGTCATCGCAGAAAAAGGGTACTTAAAGGCACAGCCTATAGGGTATTACTTAGGGGATGAATGTGCAGAGAAGAAAAGAGTTCCAAGAACTTGCTCCTGGAGCACTTACATTAACAGAAGTCAGGGAGAAGGAGAGAAATCAGAATGGCAACTGAGAACAGGTGTCAAGTGTGTCAGATGAACCACAAGAGTGGTGTTCTGGGGTACAAGTGAAGAAACCATTTAAAGATACAGATATGTAAGGGCAGTAGGACTGAGAATTGGTTATTGGATTTGGCAACATGAAGGTCACTGGTGTTCTTGGCAAGAACACTATTGGTGGAGTCATGAGGACTGAAGTCTGATTAGAATCGGGAAAGGGAGAATGGAAGGAGAGAAGGTGCAGAGTGTCGTTCAGTGGGAGTTATTGGTCTAGAGAAATGTGGGGAGATAGAGATTGTAATGATGGATCCTGGAATCAAAAGGAGGATAGTGAGGACCTTGGGAGGTGATAGCCAATGGAAAGGTGGTGGAGTCAATGTGTTTGGGGTCGTAGTGGAGTGGGGTCAAAGAATTGTTGGAATCAGGATACTAGACTGAATGAGATACGAGGATCGGATGTGCACGTCAGAGGCCAACATGACGGCTGAGATGCCATACTTTGGTGATTACAGTGTCTAGGGTATGACCACGGGAGTGAGGATCTCAGGTGTAGTGGAAAATACGGGATGGGGGAGAACAGGCCAGCATTTGAAAACATGGTCCATGTGGATATTGAAATCAGCAAGAATTATAGCCGGAGTAATGATAGGGAGGCAAGCACTGGGCATGAACGTTTTCAAATAATGAAGGTTAGGATCCTTTAATTCTGAAGATACCTGCCACAAAGAGGGGTATTCGGTAGTATTGTCTCATGATCTTACCTCTAGAATCTCTGCAGGAAAGGCAGGGGAGGGGGAGAAACAGCAGTTTGGAGGAAACAATAAAACACAAGGATGCTGAATCTGTCTCCGCACCAGCTGCATTTGACGGGCAGGAGACAAAACGGCCATCATGTGCCCCGCACAGGGCGGGTACTCCAAGAATGTCCCTTCCCTTCTCAGAGTCAGCCGCAGGGGCTCCCCAAACCTGCACGTCTTACTTTTTAAATTGTCATTTGGCTTAGCTCAAGTCTGTAGCGGCTTCGCATTTGCACCACTCAGAATCTTCTTTTAAGGCATGTTCATGTTCTGTTCTGTTTTAAATGGACCTAAATATTTCTTGGGACGCGGTGAAGCATACATGCATTTGCTCGCACACTTACAGATACACACACACATCCTCAAGAATACTCGCAAGGCAGCCAGAAACATGTCATTTTAGAGTTGTGCACTGAAGGTGGGACGGCTGGATAAAGTTAGTTCTCTTTCTGTGGCTATGAACTTGCATTTTCTCTATGTGGAGTTACGTAACTGTTCGAGGGACACAAACCCACGAGTGAGGCTTCTCTGCTGTTGTGTTTGCATCCAGGCAGCATGAGCTCTTCGGTTCTGATGTGGTCCCAGGAACAGGCCTGCTGGCTCCAGACCTGCACGTGTGAATGCAGCACCCGGGCCCCCTGCAAAGCCCTTTTCTTCTCAGTATTTCTGGGGATCCCCAAGAGGGCTTTTAGAATGACGATAAGAGCCCTATTCGTCTCTGCTGTGGCTTCTGTGTCTGCAGCTCAGTGGCCCTCGTGGCAGCAGAGCTGCTGGTCTGGGGAGTTGACAGGTGTGCTCTGAGCTGAGTCCTGTTACCCAATCCATACCACTGTCTGGTATGTTGATGCCCAGATCCTATTTACTGGCTACTCAAGTTGACGCTGGAGGAGTCACGGTCAGTAGCCTCCAAAAATAACTCCTCTGGTCAGAACTAAGAAATGAAGAAACTGAGTTTTCTCTAGCTTGCCTCGGTCCCCTCGTGGCGCAGGTGGCTTACGTGTGATGCTCTTTGGCTGGAGGAATGAGCATGTGCACTCAGAGTATGTGTAGCTGGGGTTGGGGAGGGCCCCCCAGGAGGACTGCTCAGCCCCAGGATGTTCAAGGGGGTGGTCATGCAATGGGTTTACACAGGCCCCTTCTTTCCTAGACACTTCACACGTCTATCCAGGTGGCTGAGCTCACACAAGTTCCAAGCACCAATTCTTAATAAAGACTCCGGGATTCCCTCCCATTCAGAGAGTCTGGTCATCACAGCAAAGTTCCATTTTCCCCCCAAAAACATAAAAAGTAAAACTTAACGATTTTAGTAGTAAACCTAGAGAACACACAAAAGTAAAAAGGAGAGAGCAAAAATCATCTATAATCTTACCATCCATAGATACCATGGCATTGCTACTATTTATTTTGCTTTCCCTCTGCCCCTATGATTTTTTAAAAATTGAATTGGGATTATGTTTAATTTTGTGCCTTACTCTAAAAAATAGTAAATGTTATAAACTGAGATTTATTTAAGATCTTACTATTGATTAACTTGATTGAAAAAATAAATATAAAACAAAGTGAAATTTTCGTACAGCTAATATGAAACATCCACTACCGCTGAATTTTCCTTTGAGCCAACCCTGGAAGCCTCTTTCAGAGACCAAGCCCTACCTGCTCTAAAGTCTCCTCTACAGCCACAAGAAAAAGAAAACAATAAGACGAAAAATACAAGGTGACATTTTCAATTTCTGTCCTGCCTCAGTGTAATGGGAGCCCTTTGCCTTCACTTCCAGTGAGTAGATGGCCAGTTGCTATGATTGGTAGGTTCCATTAGGACCTCAAGATGTTGGGAAAAGGGACAAATCATAAATGCCACTCAATAACTCTGATTTTGGCGAGATCTTTGTCTTTACTAGAGAGATTTCTGCAAAATGACCCATGGGTAATTTGAAGTGGATAACCCAACTCCTATTTCAAGAGAATTGAGAAAGGGGGATTTATGATGACACTCTCTGCCAATTTTCCAGGCTGATGTTCAGAATGTGTTGTTTGAGAGCGGGTTGGTCCTGTGCTGTTTCGTTCCACTGACAAACCTGCCTTCCATGAGGCAGGAGCACTTCATGTAGGAAATTAGCTAAGCAACTTGATGTTGGCAAGAGCAGCAAGCTTATAAATCTGTTGTAGTAAAGAATACAGTAATGCAAACTTTTCTTAAAAATCAAAGAATATATATGTCTTTTTGAAAAAGTATGATTATGTGTACAATGCCAATAGGCTATATGAAACAAAGCAACATGCATGCTGATTTCTGGAATACGCATTGTCCCACTATTAAAAGAACTTTTTTGTTTGCTCTAACATGTCCTCTTTTATGCTATGAGGGGAACAGAAATGTCAAATTAAACCCTGCAGGGAAAACTGTCCATCCGGCTCAGGAAGAACTGAGCAAATGGTAAGTTAACCATCTGACAGGTAATGCTCTCTGCTTTTCGGAGATTTGCAGTCCAATTTTGCAGCTCCAGCTGGATTGCGTAAAGTTTGTACTGAGTTCGCTTTGGTGGTCGGAAAGCATCCAGACCCATGTAGCTCTGTTACACACCTCCACGTTGCAAGTCAATCTCTGAGAAGCACATGGACGATAGGACTGATGATGGGCTCTGGAGACAAGGGCCTCCCCAAGCTCCCTTCCCAAGCCAGCAGCATGAACAGTTAGTGAGTCTGTCATTTTCAAGATTGTCACAGAGACACAAATAGCACGTCTCAGGCTACAAACATAAGTGTACAAGAAACCTAGCTTTCTTGCTGTCCAAATCTCCATCCGGTGTTAATTTCAAGCCCCATTTCACTAGGATAAGGCAGTGTCTTCTCAGTCAACTTAGCGTCTCCTCTCCCCACTGCCATTACCATCCTGGGGTTTAGTCTGGTTTGAAGAGATATGAATAAAGCCATTGCACTGGAGCAAGGGCTCATCCAGTCCTTGGTTCACACCAGTATCGGCCTTTCCAGGCAGCCACCATTGGAACTCCCTCAGTTGTGTCCATGTGACTGTCCGCTCTACTCCCCAGCAATGGGTTTATACTGCTGCTTTTGTGCCCCACTTGGGGTCCCAGAACTTCTGCTGGGGCCCAAGCTCTGTCTGCATAGTGTGGTCCTCTTGCTCGTCTCAAGACCTCGTTCACACTCCCTTCCTGCAAGAGACCTCTCCTTGTCCCTCCAAAGCCCATCTCATCTCTTTTCCCTGTAAGATTCTGCAGCATTCATCTGGCACTTGCCATGCAGGGATTATCTTGTCCTTAAGCTTTTCCTGAGTGTTTGCAGGCCTTTTTAGGACAGGGCTCCATCACCTTTCCCTCCAGTTCCTCATTAATAAAGCTTCCTCAATTAAATCACTACTCCATCTGCAGCTAAGAAGTCCACGAGCTCACATTGAGGAGCCAAGAAAGGAGACACAGGTAACAGGGAGAAAATGTAGACGCGTGTTGCAGATTATCAAGATCGAGCACGAACAAACCCAAAACATGCCGTGTCTATATTTTGTCCTCTGCACTGCGCGATCATTCAAAGGTGGTGTCTCCGTGTTAATGATTTTTTATCTCCACCAGCATCCAGCCTGGTGCCTCGGTTGATTGATGCATCTGCTCGGTGCTGCCCCTATTCCGAGTACCATGAAGAAATAAAAAGGAAATTAAAAAGTAAATAAAAATTCCGACCAAAACAATATTTCTTTTCAAGATGTTGATTGGAAAACCACATACACAGAAATAATGAATAGATAAGCCCAAATAATGGACTCCCGTATCATCTCTATCAGTAACACAGCAAGTTCAATTCAGTTCAGCCAGGGTTGTTTCATTTCTACAAAGTGTCCTGTGCTAGGCCCTGGTGATTACAAAGAAAAATAGGATGTGGTTATAAGGTTACATTTGATATGACTGCTTGGAATTTCCTAGCAGGTAGGGCCGTTTATAGTTATAAATAGGAACACAGATACACAAGAAATTATTATTTTCTTAAATAAAATACTCATTTTAAGAGGCACCCCAGGGGCCCAATTTACTGCAGCTGGAGAAGGGACACATGAAGTATGGGGCTGTCAGGTAGACCAGAGCGAGCTACAACGTCTCCAGCCAGAAAGCTCATCAAATATGAAAACACACAACATTGTATCGGTTTCAGGTATAATAATACAATGTTGCATGTCGATTATACCTCAGTAAAAATAAAACAAAGCAAAAATTTCAAAGACAAAACCAAAAACAAAACAGATGCCATTCCTGGGTAGTTTTAACTTAGGGGCAATTCTATGCATATTGTCCTATACAGACTTTATTAAAACCTGAGTCACTGCTACTTGGATAGGTCTTACACAGAGTACACATATACACTCTTGTGCAAACTGAGGCACTTTCGGCAGTAAAAGGAAACACTATTATTACTAATTACTCTGTGACAGCAGCAGACATAAAGCTGGAGTATGGCCGCCCTAGTCCCACAATGCCATCGAAGTGAAGGAAAAAAAGTAAGGGCAAACCAAAACATAAAGACACCCCAAACCCCTGAAATCTCTTCTCAATGGAATATCAAACCACAGCTGACCCAGAAGTAGATTCTCTCCCCTTTGCTGTAAGAGAGAAACAGTTTCCCCAGAATAATTTTGCAAACTTTTCTTCCGCTTCCAGAGTTTACCTTTTGTGAATTTCCTGAACTGGGGCTTTACTGTTCCCAGAGCGGGAGTTACCACAATGTTTACTTGTCTTTGGGTTGGTGAGAAAAGAGCTTTAAAAAATGGTGAATATTAGATGCCAAGAAGACAGTATTGTTTATGTATGTTTGCATGGGACATCAACTTTGTGAGCAATGCTGAGCATTGAATATTTACTTAAGCAATTTCCCTGGAAGCTATTTTAATAACATTATGCATTAATTCCTTTTATAAAGTAGGACATACATACTTATTGTAGATAATTTTAAAAAACTAGAAAGATATAGAGAAGAAAATGGAATCACCTGTAAGCCCATCCGCTAGAGAGCAAACATGTTGGTATATTTCTATTTGTGTGTTTTAGAGAGTTGAGATTATACTATATATTACTTTCTTCTTCTTCTCTTTCTACCTACTATTATACCACTATTATTCCTATTATTATTCCACTCTAATTTGATGCTCATTTGATATTCAATAATGACACCTAATGTATATCGATGCTAATATATATCATGTAATTTATCCATGTGACAGACCTCTAAGGTAGGTGATTTTATGAACCCATTTTGCAGATGAAGAAATGGGGCAGATATGGATTAGGGAACTTGCTCAAGGTTTCACTAGGATTAAGTGCAGAATGGGGGTTGAACCAAGTCTGGGCAAGCCTAGAGCCCAGGTATTAAACCATAGGCTGTGCCATATCGGTCCGGTTTTGGTTTTGCAAACAGAAACCCCTCAAAAGTTTTCAATATGAAGGGCTTTAATACTGGGAATGTAAGGTTTATACAACCTGTATACAGTCCATGGGAAGAGAGCAATAGTCAGGAAAGCCCCAGATCTAGACACACGTATTTCAGAGATGCCACTACTGCTGAGCCCAGCCGCCTGTAGTGCCTGAGAGCCACGTGCAACCCCCCACATCAGCCTCTGGCCGCTGGCAACCCCCCCCCCTCCACCCCATCAGCCGTTTGCTGAGGCTCACACTCAGGCCTAGAGCTTCTGCCACAGACAAGGTCCTATCCTTTTCTTCTGACTTGCAAACCTCGAAAAGTGCCACCCGCGGATGATATCCAGACACCTGCTGCCGAGGAAATCTGAGAAATACAGTTTCCAGGCTTTCGGCGCTTATGGTGCCAGGGAAAGCAC
Source organism: Ailuropoda melanoleuca (assembly GCF_002007445.2). Taxonomy (NCBI): domain Eukaryota; kingdom Metazoa; phylum Chordata; class Mammalia; order Carnivora; family Ursidae; genus Ailuropoda; species Ailuropoda melanoleuca. The sequence continues at coordinate 73,150,115 of NC_048225.1, forward strand.
AGCCGAGCAGGGAAGGTAATGAGACGCATAGGTAAGACCCGGCCCACGGGTTATGCGACAAATCACACTTTACTTAATTTTCTCCATAATTGTACATTTCAGTGATTTCTCTGACCTATGGCTACAAATGAGACTGGTAACTCAGATTGCACTGCTCACGTCCCCACCTGCATACGTCTTGGGAGCTCAGCTGAGCTCGCCGCCGGTCTCCCAGCTCCTCCACTCTCGGCCCCTCCTGGTTTCCAGCCGCACCGCCACTGGAGGGCAGCACCTGCCCGCCAAGGGTGCAGCGGGCGCCCCCGCCGCCTCGCGGGTGTCCCCCGGGGTTGGGCCCTGGTCCCACAGCTGAGGACACTTCCATGGCCCAGGAGTGACTCCAGGCCCCCCTCCGGGCTTCTCCCCCGAGGGAAGACGGCTCCGGGCGGTCTTCTGCTCCTTTTCTGAGCACCAGACAGCTTCCAGGCCTGCGGGGCTCCTCTTTGGAAAAGCTTCTTTAGCCCGTGTGTGGGTACCTCCCGCTTGAGGATGGACTGACCCGTGGGCCCGGGGGGCCGGGGGGTGTGCGGCGGGTTGTGCGGGGGGCTGGGG
>NC_048225.1:73154749-73184092 GCF_002007445.2 Ailuropoda melanoleuca
GCCCAGGCCAGACTTCCCTCCCGGAAGCTCCTTGCTCGGTGAAAATCAGCTCATGCAAAAGGACACCATTAACTGCCAACTGACATTTCACGACACGTGGATTTGTCTGAACATTCAGGTTCTCCGTACCCAGGACTACAGGGAAAATTTTGGATATCACTCTTTGTCCACGTTCTTCCCGTAGATCCCTAAAAAAATGGAATTACTGTATAAAAGAGAATAACCATTTTTAAGGTTGTGATACATATTGGCAATTTGGTTCCAGAAAGTTTTACCAGTTTATACATCCACCAGCTAGTAACAGTGCTTCTCCTTGAACCCTGGCTCACGGCAACTTCTGCTGAATGTCATTTTACCTGTGTCTGTCTATTTATTATCTATGTAGACACTGCCCCATATTTTATATATATATGAGATATATAAAATTATATATTATATACATCTTATTACATGACATATTATATATATATATGTTTCCCACAGGCTGCTTTGTTCACCATATTAAAGTGGATCATGCCCAAATCCTCTCTCTCACATATATCCTTGAAGCTTCAAAACCAAACCTAAAAATATGAGGGAAGTAACATCCCCGACATATTTGTTTAGTCAATTACCATAATTGTGGCAATTTTAATTGTTGATTGAATGCAGGGTGTTCTCCCACAAGTTGTAGGGGTGTATCACTAAGGAGTACGTTTGAGCTGTGAGTGACCAAAATCCAAAATACCAGTGGTTTAAACCAGATACATTTTTTTCCTCTTTGTCATAGCAACAGTCAGGAGTTAAGCAGGATCTCATCTGGTATGAGATCCACTGAACCAAGTTCATTCCACCTTCCATTCCCAAGATTTCATCCACGTTCCATCCAGCAGGAAGGAGAAAGGGAAGGCATGCTTCTGCTTTCCAGAAGATGCTTTGCGGAAGTTGCACACACCCCTTGCTTTTAGAGCTCGCTGCCCAGAAGGTAATCATATGGCCAAGATCAGCTACAAAGAGGGTGGGAAATACAGTCTTCTTCCCAAGTGATCATTTTCCAACTAAACATCAGACGAGTTCTGTAGAGAACAGATACCAAAGAACACGTAGCGGTCCTTATCCCAAAGGCACAGACATATAAGATATAATGTTTGCTCTTAAATGACACGATTTACTTATTTCCTGGAAAGCCTGTACTCCTCTTTTACGTAGAAAATACAGTGCTGTGGGTAAAAGCCTATTGTTTTTCTGTCTTTTAATTACAGGCTGCTTTTCCTTTGACATAGATTATAGTTTCAGAGATGTTTCAAATTCATTTTGAGCTTCAAATGGCTGTAATCTCTCATGCTTTGCTCCCTTTGCTAGCCCAGCCTCTGTCTCACCATTAACTGGCCTGAGAATAAACACTCTGATGCAGCAGGGGAGGTGTGAGCCTGGAAGTTTGCTTCATACTCTTTCCTTGATAAAAGAACAATGAAAATGTACTAAACTATCAGGAAGCAGAGAAAGAAACTAAGAGAGAAGAAAGAGACAGCAGGTCTGTGCGATGAGCAATGAAATAGCCCCCATCATCCAAATTAAGAAACCCAATTTGGGACCGGCCAAGGAGCTTTAGTGGAAAGATGTACATCAGTAAACTCGGCAATTGACAGAGGCAGGATCCCATTATGGTGTTGTACATATCTCGTGCATCTCATCAAGTATACAGCAGCCAGAAATTAACATAATATAGTCTCATAAATCACTGGCCAAATAAGACTGCGGTATAAGTTTTATGGATTAGCGAGCTTAAGCAAAGAATAGGTATTAGCTTGAACAATGGATCCCAGAAGTCTTGAGTCTGCTTATCACCCAAAACCATTTGGCGAAGAGTCTTTCTGTTGCCCAAGTGGTAGGGCCAGTATTCTCTAATTATTTGCCGATCTTTATTTTCAGTTTTCTCATCCCTCTCCTGAGCCACATATTCGTGCACTGTTCTCTTCTCAAGAAATACTCTTTAAATGAAGCAGTGTGTGTGTATAGTCGACACGATGATGAACTTGAAGTTTAGACATTCAGTGTGGTGTGTTGCAGAGACAGCACTTGTATCCAAGCCCTCAGACTTCCTGCTCAACGTTCAAACGCTGATCTTTTAGGGATTCAAACCCTGGAAAATCTTCCAAGGTCAATGGCTCTTAGATGCCCCCAGTCTGAGTTGTTGCTGTAGGCTTTTCCCCACTGGTGAAGACTGGCTTCTACCCCGCCCCCCTCCAGCTTTGGGTGTCTGACCGTCTGACTGCATTACTGTTAAAGGTGTGTAAATTTAGTCAAAGCATGTCTGTAAAGAGATTTAACTTAATACCCTCAGCGTTCAAAGAGCTCTATTTAAAAATATGCAAACGAACAAGAAAAGTGCGCCCCCAAAAATCCAGTGAAGTGGATCTGATGAGCCCTGAAGTTGGGGCAAAAGTGGGTTAGCCTGGGACACTAGGACTTAAGACAGCCTGGGAATTGCTGGTGAGGGCATAAGTCTTTGAAGTCATTACATGCTCAGTTACAGCAGTGCCTCCTCACAACAGTGGGAGGAGGACAGGGTAGGGACTACTGTCTTTATTTTACAGTTGAGTGCCTGCCCAAGGTCATACAGTCAGGGGGCACTGGGATAAAAATAGGACTCAGGTGTCCCGACTTCTAAGCCAGCGCTCTTTCCATTACGTTGTAGCTGCCTGCTTCCAAGAGACCTACATCCGATGCCCAGAAAATGCCACTCAGAAGACTGCTGCGACTATTCTAAGTTTAAGTCGGGGGGGGGGCGTGGGGAGGTGTATGGTGGGGAGAGCCAGGGGAAGGTCTGTGGGGATGCCATCCTGCCATCCTGGATATAGAGTCTTTTTTTTATGGCTTATGCCATCCAACTGGCATAAACAAGGCATAGCTGAAGATTAAATGTCCTGAACATTATTAGCCCATTAGGTGTCTCGATACCTTCCCCCAGACTTCTCTGCTATTTTACATTCCCAAATCAAGTTTTGTTTATTCGATTTCTCCCATGTTCATGAAGAGATATCCTCTCCATTGCCTCTCTTCAAGGAGCAAATATTCTCTCACATACTTTGAAAAGGAAGAAAATTTCTTTTAGTCCAGAGGTCAAGTCATCAAGAAAAAACTGTGTTGCCATCCCCTACCCCTGCCTTTCGTAACCAACTTGTCTCTGTCTGCCCTGGACTTTCTCAGAGGAAAGTCTCCTGTCCTCCCTTTAATCCAGGACAAACATGGGTTGTTGGTCATCCTTCCATGATGGGATCTTGCTGCCTCAGGGGGTTATGAAGCAGACCCCGCAAAATGCCTCATCCCCACTAGAAAGACATTCAGTGGAGCCACCTGCGTCTTACACAGGCGGAAGGACTGGTGAGCTGGGCTGGATAGCCTCATGCTCTGTAGGACAAGGAGAGTCCCCATGAAGGTGAAGGGCAGATTTTCTGGGGCCTGGCTTCCGGGTGTGATTTGAGAAGCTCCTTAGGGTAGAAGAGAGTGGCTCTGGCCGGTCAGAGGTGAGAGGAGGAGAAAGGAACCACTCACTCTTGCCTGTGGGAAATTAGGACTATCCCATTACCCCAGGGAAAATTCTTGTTTCCGGGGTAGAACATTCTAGTAAAGCCAGGCAGGGAGCAATTACCTATGACGTCAGTTAGCCAACGGGTAATTGAGAAGAGTTAGCACAAACCCGTTTGTCCTTATTTCTCTTGGCTGGCTTCCCCTGGCACAGGGTAGGGTCACAGGCAGCCAGGCTGTCCCTGCAGGTGGGGTGAGGCTCTCTGCTGGCAGAGAGGTTAACGCACTTGCAGAGATCCCCTTCCCAAGCGTTCCTGTTTCCTTAGGAAGAAGACTTGCCTGTTCAGGATTAGGTAAGGCTGCCTTTCCGACCTGTCACAGGCTATTTGCTGCTTCTAGATTTATTGTTTCGGAGCACGGCTCTTTGACATCTCCAAAGAGCAGGACAATCTAGCAGCATTTCAGATGTCACTGTCTATCCAGGAGTCTGGATAACCGAGAAGATGAATTCACTGCAGGCGTACTGGGGGCTTATGTCACCTGCAGGAGCAGCTCCGTGCGGAGCATGGGAAGCCAGGCGGGGGCAGGGAAGCAGCCAGCAGGCACCGCACTGCAGATCCCAGCTGCGACAGCAGGCCTGTAGGGTCAGTGACCAAACCACTGCAATGCGGAGTCCGCAGCAGGGATGGAGGAGGGAGCCGGGGAGCTTCTGGCAGTGGCGCTGGGGCTCCAAGACCTAATTTGGCAATGCTCAGGGGGTGGGGCTGGGGCTGGTGGGGAAAGCTGCCTTATGGGGGGGGGCTTTGTGACAATAGGTGGAGTCTTGCAGTGCAGGAGGGAGCTGAGGAGACAAAGGAGAGAGGAAAAGGCCAGAGGCCCTGGGGCTGTTTTGTGGGGGGGGGTGGTGGTGGTAAGGGATCAAGGCAGCAAGCTCTGTAACTGAGTAGAAGCATGATTTCTCTTTGGGGGCCTCTCCCCCAAATTCCTTCTTTCTTATAACCACAGCCACACTCTTCCCCATGTTTGACTGTCCTGAACCACATACAGCCCACAGCCGCCCACCCCAGGACCCAGTGATTCACCATCATGTTGGGGGACAGTCAGCATCTCAGCCGAGGAAGCACCTCCATGTTGTGCCAGTCCGGTGGTGACTGCAATTCCACAATATTTATTTGACTTTATTCTGCAGAAGGAACCAGGTTAGCCCTTCAGGGCATATTTCTGCCCTCTGGGTATTGCAGGATAATGGTAAGAAATAGGACAAGGGCCCAGATAAATACAGCACGTAGCCAAACATGGTACCTGCAAACCTCAAGGGAGATACGAAGTGCTTTACCTTTTTTCTGTAGGTTCAAATACTTAACACCTCTTTCTTTAAAAAAAAATTTATTTGAGAGAGAGAGAGAGCGCGTGCACACGCGTGCCAGTGAATGGGGGGAGGGAGAGAGGGCAAGAATCTTCAAGCAGAAGCCCTGCCCTGCTGAGCACAGGGGGCTGGCTCCCAAGACCCTGAGATCATGACCTGAGCTGAAACCAAGAGTCAGACCCTTAGCTGAACCACCCAGGCGCAATACCTCTTTTCTTCCAGCTGATTCGGAGGAACGAAATGTGTGTTATAGGTTCATTTCAGCTTCTATCCGACTTCACTCTTTTTGTTACGGTGGAGAAAGCTGGCTTTTAAAATCAGATGGTAATCAGAAGGGGGAATGAAGCATGAGAGACTATGGACTCTGAGAAACAAACTGAGGGCTTCAGAGGGGAGGGGGGTGGGGGAATGGGATAGGCTGGTGATGGGTAGTAAGGAGGGCACGTATTGCATGGCGCACTGGGTGTTACACACAACTAATGAATCACCAAACTTTACATCGAAAAACCAGGGATGTGCTGTATGGTGACTAACATAATATAATAAAAAAATATTATTATAAAATAAATAAATAAATAAAATCAGATGGAGCTGGGTATAAATCTTGGCACTGCCATTTACTTGCTTTGTGTTATTGGGCAAGTAACTTCACGCACTGCTGGTTTTCTCAACTGCGAAATTGGGCTTACCTAAATAGAGGTTAAGAGCACAAGCTCTGAAGTCAGACTGTTTGGGTTTAAATGGGGATCTACCACTTATTGACTGTATGACCTTGGGTAAGTTGCTGAACCTCTTGGAGCCTCAGTTTCTTCATCTGGAAAGTGGGCATAGTAATGCTACCTCCAGCATTGCTATAATAATTAAACATATCAACATATGCACAGAACTTAAAATAGTGGCTAACATAGGACAAGTGTTTTATAATAATGACAATAATAATTTCATCACAAGGTTGCTATGACCTAAAATTAGCGCACATAAAAGTACGGGGAAAATAAATATGAATACATAGGACCATCTCCTTCTTTCACTTATAACGAGTCAGAAAACAACAGAAGAGCCCTTTGTACCGATATCCTGTACCACAGAATTAAGTCTATCATGAGCAGATAATTTTTCCTTCTTTTGCCACTTTTCCTTTAAAAAAATGGAAACTCAAGTTGCTATGGGGAATGATTATTAATATGATATAATAGCTCTAAGCATTATAATTTAAAAAGCTACGCTAAAGTACAATTTTCAAAAAGGTAAAAATTATGAGTCACATACTCACACAAAAATGAATAAATTTCCAACGTTTTATTTAACCCATTGATTAGGGAATGAGTAAGGTGCTGACATTTGTTGGAAGGACAATCTGAAGGAAACACACAGGAACACAGCAGCGAATTTGCTAATAAAATGTTAAAATATAATGTTTGGGGGTAACTTTTTTATAGGATGGAAGTCAATCAAATCTCCACCGGACAAAAATCACTTGCATTTCTACAGTCAAGGATCATTTGCTTTTCTCTCCGTTTTCTGAAGCTTAACTTGTATTCCTGCAGAGCCGTAGATTGTCCAGTGAGTGCAAGCAGAAGATGCACGATTCTGTAGAGTCCAGTAACCCTCAGAGAGCCTGTGAGCCGATGCGGGGTAGTCACAGGAAGAGTACCCGGTCGAGTCCTTAATACGTAAAGATAAACCAAAGGATAAAGTACTTTCTGCCTTGGAAAGAGGGGAGATTTCTCACTTGATGGTGTAAAATGAGGTGAACCTACATTTGTGATGTTACCTTCCCCACCACTTTGGGTCCCCAGGACCAAGACCAGCCTCCTTCAAATGTGAAAGAGTTTCGACGTGGCAGGTGACAGCAGGATAGCCGGTACCAGAGGCTGTGTGCTGCTGACAGCTTCTCAGAGGGATTCTGTGGCCTGCTGCCTCTTCTTCTAGAGGCACTGAAGCCTCGAGAGAGGAATCACGCTGCGAGTCTGCAAGGCAGCGAGACAGAAACCTGACATTGGCGGAGGTGGGGGGAGGGTCTGAAGGATCTAACTCCCGTGGACTGATCCACACAAAGCCATTGGGCCACAAGCTCCCCACGGCTTCTTGGCTCCCCCAGCACCTTCTATCGTAAGTCCATGAGCCATGTTAGGCACCATGTTGAGCCTCCACGAAGCAGGAGACTTTTTTCCAACTCCTTGGGGTGTAATCATGGGCTAGTAGGAACACTGGAAATTAGCATGATCAAGTCTTCTTGGAAAGTTCTCCTAGGAACACAAGGCTGAGTTTTCCCTTAGTTCCTAGAGGGGAGCTAGCTGTGTTGCTCAAAGCATGGTTTGGGAGCCCCTAAATAGCAATCACTCTGAATGTTGCCCCCAGACTGCTGAACATGAGGGCAGTTAAACAATCAGTGAGTCAAATTCTTCCTCATCTCCTTTATTTGGAGGTGAGAGCAGCCAGCTTCTCAGAGGCGTCCTGGGGACGAGGCAGGTGAGAGAGACTGAGGATGGAGTGGTCCTCAGTCTGTGACGCTGGCTCATAGGGGCATATCTACTACAGGGCTTCTTTAACTCCTCCTGGTTTGGGAGAACCAGGAGAAGTGGTGGAAACCATGGTGGAATCAGTCAAATATGATTTCTTCATGGGCAGGCAAGGAGAGAGTTTCCTTCCTCTTTTTCTTATGAGGATCATGTAGTTGAGTCTAATGGGAAGTGATTGTAGGGGGAGTTCAGAGCCTGCTTTCGGTGGTCCTTGCCCAAAGTCAGCACTCAAAATGCAGATGAGCTTTCTCTATCTTACCATAGGAAAGGGACACAGACTCTTGATAATGAAGGGGAAAACGGCTAATGCATGTTTTCCGTGGCTTCTCTGTCCACAGATGGCCACTGGCGTGAACGTGGGGGATGGAGGGCCAGCAGACACGCTTTCTGTCCGGAGCCAATGTCACTCTATATTGATGGCCTGCTTTCTGCTGGGAGCGGCTAAGTGCTGCACCAATGCTCTCTTTTCACACTGCTGCAAGAGGGGCCGGGGGCCAAGTGATCTTGTTTCCTCCTTCCTTCGCCTCAACCTGAGCAAAGATCTTGTTTTTTCCTCCCTTTGCCAGCTAAGTGGCTTTCCCCAAAGTACACCAGGCCATTGGGACTTTTCTAACCAGAAAGGGCAGTTCAGAGCATTGCAATTTGGCAGCATCAGAGATCCACTCTCATTTTGACCTTCACTCTAAATAATTAGAGCCTTCTCATCTAACTAAACAAAGAAGATCTGGGGCAGCAGGGACAGAATTAGAAATGACCCACCAGGAGATCAGAACTCAGCCTGAGGAGGACAGCGCCGTGTTATAACCCAAATGGGAGAAAACTAATCAAATGGAGGCAGAGAGATGCATCCTGATCTGCATTTTTTTTTTTTTTTTTTTTTTTTAGGCAGAAAAATGACTTTCAACAAACCCCTCCAACAGACAAATCAACCTAGGCTGAAATTTCCAGTGCACCTCCTTCCCTGCCAGGAATGATAAATGACTCCTACGCCGAGCAGCTGCTGGACATCACTTAGAGCTGTTTCCTTCCATCCAGTCCTGGGAGAGCCCCGGAAGCCCCTCCTCTCCCTCCCGGCAGCGCTGCTAAATTTAGATCTTCCAGCATGTGCACAGTCTATATTTAGTTTCAAAGCGTCAGAGCTCAGCATACAATTCATCAGGCCATCAGTCATCCCTCTATCCAAGCGACATGTAGGAAAAAATCCTTCCAAAGGCTAGCTTGCTCTCCACTAGGATGGAAGCCATTCTAAGAATGGGGAATTCACAGGGCCAAAGGGGTTTTCTCCTTACCCAGGGGTGTCGGGAGTGCCTGAGATTGCCAAGCATGCAGCCAAGGAGCAGAGCATGGCTCCAGAGAGCCAGAAGGCAGGGGGAAGAGGAGTGAAGGAAGCAGGACTCAGAGAATGGCCTGCAGGCCCTGCTGTACGTGTTCCGTCCCCATGGAAATTGCAGGCAACAGGGATCTTAAGGCTCTAGCTTAGATGTCACTTCTTCATGGGAATTGTGTGGAGACCACTCGGAGTGGGTTAGTAACCCCCAGCCCCAACCCTGTCAGCACACAGCACTGTATAGAAACCATCCCTCGCACTGCAATGTGCAAATAAATCACCTGGATGTTGTTAAAATGGAAGTTCCCATTCTGTGTATCTGGGCCTCAGTTCCGGCTTTTCCAATGAGCTCTGGGGGGCAAGGCTGGTAGGGCCGAGTTGATACCAGGCTGACCAGCTGGTAGCAAATCCAGACATTTCCTCAAGGGCTGAGCTTGTCAGGTCATGGGTGAAGGCATTCCAAGAGGGGTGTCGGGAAAAGAGGAAAGTGACTGGTCTTCATTTACCATCCCTGCCCCCGCTCCCCCAACCCACTACTGCCACCATGACTGCAGGCCAGTGGGATTGTACCCAAGTGAGGGAGAGGGGGAGATTGTACCCAAGTGGTGTGGAGGGGCCTGAGTTTTCCGGCTGCTGGGGGGCAGCCCTAATGGTATAAGCCAATGGGGAGGTGGGAGGAAGTTTCAGGACCCTGGTAACAAAGAATGATGAAAGACAAAATACACCAGACAATTGAGATGATTTCGTTCAGGCTATTGCAATAAGGAGAGAGTTTGTTCATGAGGAATGTCTCAAAGAAAAGGAAAGTGACCTGGCATAATGGAGACAGATAAAAATGAGAGTCATGAGAATGGTCTTACCTGAGAATATTTACAATATTGGAGGGCACGGTGATCCTTTGCAGTTAGCCATTTTAGAAACCCAAAAGGGTAGGGGATTTCTGACAACAAAGGGGTTGGAGAATTTCTGAACCTTTGTTGTTTTCCAGGAGCATAGGACTCAGGTGAGTTTCAACCTGTCGGAGTATCAGGTGGTGGCCGTGAAGTGATGACAGGGGTTGCTGTGGGAGCAAGAGCAAGTCATGAGGGCCTCAGAACTTAGATGAGCAAGAGGTGTCTATGGACCAGCGTCACCTGAAAGCAGTGGCATTGTGGAACTGGCTGAAAACTGAGTTGAGAACTCATCCTTAAACATACAGCTGGTTGCTAAACCATCGGTAGGTTGAAACTGGCCATTGTGGGAGTATTTATACCATGAAAATTGGCAAACACTGTAAATCAGTGTTCCTTTCCTGCCCACTCATTTACAGAGCTTACACATTTATCAGCAGCCCACTGCCCAGAAGGCCCTGTGGAGGAGGCCAAATTTGAAATGGACCTTAAGAGTTGGGAAAAGAAGCATGTTGTATCTCTCCTTCCCAAGTTAGTGCCAGAAAAGAGAGGGTACGATCCTTAAAGTCCAAAATGAAGTGCCTGGAGTTGAAATAGGAATAAATTAAGCATTGTTTTAAGTGAGGACATATGGTCTGGACAAGAATTTTAGTCTTCATTTTGAAATGGGATGAAAGAGTGGTCTCAGGAAATTTGTGACACGTAGATACAGTACTTGTGTCCCATTCCAGCATCCAGAGAATTCTGTTCAACAGACATCTTCTGAGCATCTATCATCTAGTGATTAGATTACAAGATCTGTAGTGCCTTCTGAATTGTCAAAGCAAGATTACTTTCTGTTCTTTATTGTTTGACTTGTATATTTTGTGGCCTTATGATTACTTTTTAAAAGTGTGTACAATTATATCTACATCCTCTTTAATGAGAAAGTTGGTATTTTACATTATTAAGATATAGCTAACAGCATAGTTTAGTAGGGGCATGAAGAAAATCCATGTTATGTCATATCAGAGTAGGATATTCAATGCTTCTGGTGCATTTCCCTTTTGAAGGTGGCTATATGGTCCAACCATGAGCGTTATCACCCCTTTACGCTGACCATTTCACAGTTCTTTATTTTTATTATTATTTAAAAAATTTTAAATTCCTGTTGAGTTAACATAAGAGTGTTATATTAGTTTCAAGCGTATGAATCATAGTTCTCTCTCATAAGAAGCGTTCAATTGTTCCCTGTTTTTTATTTTTTATGTATAAACTGCTAAATCAAGAGTGATCAGGGAGAAGAGTAGGATTATGTCAGGACAAACGTACTCCTGCTATAGAAACAAAAACTGAAACAGACCCCTCAAAGTATATATTAAGTTCAGAACTCCGCTTTGAAGAATAAATAGGACTTAACTAAAAACATAGGAGGTGGAAGGAATTCCAGTGAAGGGAATCGCATTTGGTCATGCCATTGCATTATAAGGCGTTCATCATCGTAACGGAAACACGAATACGCTTGAGGTAAAATGAGAAGTAGGAAAAAATACGGAGGAAGAAGGTCAGAATCAGGCAGTAGTCACACCATTCAGAGCCTTATGGTCTAGTCTTACTTGTGAGTTTGAGCTTTACCCTAAAATCTCTAGGGAACTCTCAAAGGATTGGAATCAGAGCCGTAGAAGGCATGGTTCTGGGTGGGAAGAGGAGTGCACAGAGAGCCGAGTACTGGGGAGGGATGGTAGTGATTCAAATGAGGAGGCTCTGCACTGAGACTGGCAGGAGGGTTGAAGATTCAATCCTAAAGGTGTTAATGGAAGAGTCTCTGCTGTCTTGGTGATGTGATTGATTCATTGATTGATTGGATATGGGGATTGAGAGAGAGAAAAGAATAAAAAGATTCAAAGGTTTCTGTGTCTAAAGATTGAATGGATAGTGTACCATTTGCTAAGATAGGAAATACAAGAGGAGTTTGATCAAATTCATCCCACATGTATCTAGTGAAAAACATCTTGGGGAAACTCACAAACTTCTTATAATTCCTTATGCTCCTAGTAACTTGCTCTATATGCTTTCAGCTTTCAGCTGTAACATGACTTAATGGCCTGTCCTCATGACAGTTAATTATGGGTATACAATAATTATGTGTATAAATCAAACAATATATGACTAAGAATAGACAAATGTGAATCTACACACCAGTGAAAACCTCCACAGTAGCTAGTCTTGCTCAGCCGAGTGATGAACTAGTGGACTGAGTCATTAGCATGCTCTTGTGAATTCCACTGACTGCCTTATAATCTCTTTTAATATCACTTAAGCTTCCATTTTATGATGAAAAAACTTTAAATAATTATTTTATTGATTGATCTTTTAAAATACCAATGGAAACAAAACACATTACTGTTTTTAAGAAAATTAACTCGCTGGAACCCATTTTTGAACCCTTGGACTTTTGCAAACCACCATTATAAAAACATTGATATTCCTCATTGTAATGGAGACCTGACATCAAATCAGTACGTGTGCTCCAGAGCTGTAACATTGAGAACCATTTTTTTTGAAAAAGAAAATCCATCCAGAATTAGATTCACTTTTAATGTAATAGTATCTGTTTGCTACAAATTTGATATTGATTTTAAAATATATTAGCTTACTCAATGAGTATGATCAATATTGGTGAAACTTTCCAATCATATGGATCTCTTTGTTATTTTTGACTTTTATCCTACCACTCACAGCATGACTGCATCAGGTCAATCCTCTCTTCCTTTTCTGCCTCATTAGAATATGTGTCTTATTTCCTGTCTGAAGCTGTCTTTTTCAACTGAGCCTCCAAGTTCTTGTTCCTTCCGCTTCCTCTGGGGCCATGTATGATCTCTCTCTACTGTATCTTCAATCTCACCCTTTCCAGTAACTATTCTCAATGTGAAAGTACGCTCACATCTTTTCTAGCGTATGGAAGAGTTCCCACTCAGTCCTAAGCCACCTGGTACCTATTATCTTGTTTTCTCCTTCTGTTCACAGCCACATTTCTTGTAGCAGTTGTTTAAGCTGGCTGTTAGCATTTTATCATCTCTAATGAACTCTTTAACTCCTAAGATTGTTGTTCCCACTACTTCCCTGAAACTACTCTTATGATGGTTATCTCTCTATCACCAAATCCATAGGCCACTTGATCAAGAGTAAAGAGCTGGGGGCGCCTGGGTGGCACAGCGGTTAGGCGTTCTGTCTTCGGCTCAGGGTGTGATCCCGGCGTTATGGGATCGAGCCCCACATCGGGCTCTTCCGCTATGAGCCTGCTTCTTCCTCTCCCACTCCCCCTGCTTGTGTTCCCNCCCCCCCTGCTTGTGTTCCCTCTCTCGCTGGCTGTCTCTATCTCTGTCGAATAAATAAATAAAATCTTAAAAAAAAAAAAAAAGAGNAAAGAGCTGGATTTTTCTCTGAGGCTGGCAGTGAACAGAGGAGCGACATAAAGCAACTTGTGCTTTATTTATTTATTTATTTATTTTTAAGATTTTATTTATTTAGTTGACAGAGAGAGACAGGCAGCGAGAGAGGGAACACAAGCAGGGGGAGTGGGAGAGGAAGAAGCAGGTTCATAGCGGAGGAGACCGATGTGGGGCTCGATCCCAGAACGCCGGGATCACGCCCTGAGCTGAAGGCAGACGATACGACTGCGCCACCCAGGCGCCCCAACTCGTGCTTTATTGAGGTCACTCTGAAAGGTGTACGTGTTAAGTCAGGATGATCAATTAGAATGCTATGAAAATATTTATGAGATAAAATGGTGGCTTGAACTACTATGGTAGCAATGTAGATGGTAAAACAGATTCTGGAGATGTCTGAAAGGCACAATTGACAGGATTTGCAGATGGAATGGGGGCTGAATGTGAGAAGGATGAGAGTCAAGGGTGATCCCAAGGTTTTGACCTGAACAAGTGGGAGAATATTGGTGAATGCTACTCTTTCAAGTTGGGACATCACACAGAAAAAAAAAAAAAAACAAAAACTCAGACCATCCTGCTATCCCACTGCAGATGGTAAGGACTTTGGATTTTACTCTGAAGGAGATGAGAAACATGGAGATTTTACTGCCGGGGAGTGACACAATCTGATTTACATTTTAGAAGATCATTCTGCTGATAGAGAAGAGACTATACACGAACAAGGATGGAAGAAAGGAGATTAGGGAGGTAGTTTTATAATAATGTAGATAAGAGGTGATGGTGGATGGAACCAAGGTGGGAACAGTGGAAGTGATAAGATGTGGTCAGATTCTGACTATAAACTGAGGGAGGAATTGGCATGATTTGTTGATATGAGGGATAAGCGAGGAGGAGTCAGGAATTACTCTAAGGTTTTGGCCCAAACAACTAGAAGAATGCAGTTACCATTTACTGAAATGAGGAAGGCTACGGGGTGAGCAGATCTGGGGATCAAATGGGAAATTAAGAGTTTAATTTGGGGGCATGATAAATGTGTGATACTTATTAAAAATCCAGGGGAATGTTACCTGGAAATTGTATTTATGAGGCTGATGTTTAGAGAACAGATTAAGTTTGAGGTATGGGCCAGGGATCATCAGCACAGGTGTGGTATTTAAGTCTCTGAGCCTGGATGAGATCACCAAGGGGGTGGGTACATACGGTGAAGATACCTGAAGGGTAAGCCCTGGACCTGTGCGCACGTGGATGGCAGAGATACAAGTAGGAACCAACAAAGAGGATTGAGAAGGAGAAGCCAATGATAAGGAACCAAGAATGATGTTCCAGAAAATAAATATTTCAGGAAGGAAATCATGATCCTCATGGTCAGGTGATATTGTTAGGTCAGGCAACATGAAGTGTGAGAAATCAGTCCTGGATTTGGCCATGTGTGTGTTGTGGGTGGGGTTTTGTCAAGAACATACGGTGAAGGAAAGTCTGATTGGAGTGAGTCCAAGAGTGGAAGGGAAGATTCTGTGTGCCGACAACTTGTGGTGACTGTTGCTATAAAGGGGAGCAGAGAAATAGGACAGTAGCTGAAGGCAGAAGTGGGGTTGAGAGATGGGTTTAAAATGAGATTAAACAACAGTATGTTTCTGTGCAGATAGGAACATTCATTATGTAGGAAAGAGATGAAACACTGGAGCGAGCCAAGTCTTTGAGAAAGCACAAGGGAATGGATCCTAGACACAAGTATAGGGGTTGACTTCGGCTAGGACCATGGATAGTTCATACATTGTGATGGAAGATGACGGCTCATATAGGTAGAGCTGCTGGTAGATTGGGAAGTGGAAGCGTATGGAAGTTCTTTTTTGATTATTTCTAATTTCTATAGGAAATAAGAAGCAATGTCATCAGCCAAGAATGAGAGGAGTAGTTGGAGATTTAAGGTGGCAGGAGATGGTGTGAAATTCTGGTCCAGGACAGAAGGAGATTGAATGAGCTAGAGATATGTAATAGGACGGGAGGGCGCCACCAAGGCCCTCAGGGAGGTTAGTGGCTATCCACTGAAAGTGGCACTAGTTAGCGTGGTGGTTGTGTATTTTCTCCAGCTGGGCTCAGGTCCAGGGAGGAAAGGATGGCCCACCAGCTCTCTTTCTTTTCTCATTTTTTCTTGCAGAGAACAAAACTCTTGAAGCTCTTGGCGATTTATTTCAAACTCCTGGGTGAATCCCAGATGAGAGCTGGGGGTTAAAGAGAAACAGCCCTTTCTTTGGAATGTCTGTTCTTCCTGCCAGTGTTCATCTGGCAGGCCAGCCTTCTACTGCCCCGGTATTTTAAGCATCCAAATGTGTTCTAACCCAGACTGGCAGCCCTTCTATGCAGCCCATGCCATTTCCCTTTACCCTAGAGGGGACTAAGGGACCCTTGGAATCCTCAGTCAGCCCAGCCTGGTCTGCATCATAATGGAATCCATTTGCCCAGGGACACGAATAGATTGGATTCAGAGAAGGACAAATCTGGAGTTTTTGTTAAAGGGAAGAGGGCGTCAGGGAAAGAGGCAGCTGGGGGAGGAGTAAAGTTAGTGTATGATTTAAATAAAATAGACTTCAGAGAAAATGTTCCCCCCCCACAAAAAACCCCAAACTGCACAAAGTAAATGAGATAGGAGGTTAGCCTATAACCTAGATATGTAGATATGTTTTGATGTCCTCATCTTTGTAGGCTGGGCATAATTGTTTCACAAAGTAGTTTGGTATTCACATCCATAAAGTACTCAGAACAGTATCTGGCAGATATGAAAGCTCAACACATGTTAGAAAACATAATAATAATGCTGATAAATAATGCATCATGGAACATTACATCAAAAACTAAGGATATACTGTATGGTGACTAACATAACATAATAAAAAATTATTATTAAAAAATGCTGATAAATTATTATTTTATCATGATGTCTTGCCTAGGGATGAACTGCTTGTTGTCTCTGTGTCTTTTTGCAGATCGTGAAGAAAATATTATTTAAACAAATAACAAACATTAATAGACTAATTAATCTGGTCATACACAAAGATGATATCCACATCTATCAAGCACAACACAAATGTGATGTGAAGGAAATGCTGGGTGGTGGGAAGACACGGGGCTGCCAGCCAGAGACTCCTTAGCCACCTAGGTACCCAGCCAAACCACTTACTTAAAAAAACCTCTGATGTGTGAGCTAAAGAAAAGAATACCTACCCTTGAGACTGATATCAGGGTTCAATAAATCTATATCTATATCTATATATCTATATATATAATGTAATGTGAATAGTGTTGGGTACATAGTATATATCCAACAATGGTAGCTGTTCTAACTAGTAATTTTGGTGGATTCCCTACGTGGGCAAATCCTTCCTTTTCTTTTCCATGTGCAGAAATTGTTACCTTTCAGGACCGGCTTGATGCCAGCCTCTGCAAGAATCCTCTCCAGATTCTCCAGGTCAGATTTAAATCTGTTTTTCTGAGTAATATTCCATTGTATATATGGACCACAACTTCTTAATCCAGTCATCTGTCAAAGGGCATCTCGCAATCAGAAAGAACGATTTCTCAACATTTGCTGCAACATGGACGGCACTGGAGGAGATAATGCTAAGTGAAATAAGTCAAGCAGAGAAAGACAATTATCATATGATTTCTCTCATCTATGGAACATAAGAACTAGGAAGATTGGTAGGGGAAGAAAGGGATAAAGAAAGGGGGGGTAATCAGAAGGGGGAATGAAGCATGAGAGACTATGGACTATGAGAAACAAACTGAGGGCTTCAGAGGGGTGGGGGGTGGGGAAATGAGATAGACTGGTGATGGGTAGTAAGGAGGGCACCTATTGCATGGTGCACTGGGTGTTACATGCAACTAATGAATCATCGAACTTTACATCGGAAACCGAGGATGTACTGTATGGTGACTAACATAATATAATAAAAAAAATTACAAAAAATCTGTTTTTCTTCTGGGCTCCTGTTACACTTTGCTTCATTTTCCCTCCCCCCAATTCATCTTGGAAGTCTTTTTTCTCGCATGTCTGTCTCTTGAGATAGATTTAAGAATTTTTTTTTATCCATCTCTGAATTTTCTTGCCATTTAGCAGAAAGGCCAGGATGTAGTAGGCATCTAACAAGTGTTTATAGAATTAATTGAGAGTTCGCTTTAATCTTCAAAGCCAGGAAACTGATCTACAGTCTCTCTTTTCCCAAATTTCCTCTGTGAGAATTTTGAGAACAATATAGAGTAGTGACTAATTGTGTGGTCTCTGGTCTCTGAAGTCAGTAGACCTCTTCTGGAATCCCATTTCAGCAATCAGCATATTGCCTTGGCATGTTATAAGTAGCTAATATTATGCTTTCTATTTATTATGGTTATTGTTGTTCCAGCTACCATCATCCTCACTAACACACAATAATATCTTTCCCGTTTGTAATCTCAGTAGGGAAAGAGGACACATGCATAATGCCACAGAGCGTAGTACCGGAATATTTACTAGCCCTCACTTGATCTTGGAGCACAAGGACGGCATAGCTGGCTCCAGCCAAGAAAAGATCACTCCCCAAGCACAACAGAAAGGAAGCAAACTGTTGGTACGTAGCTCCTGGTGCTTCCTGCACCAGCTGATCAAAGTAATTAGAGCAGATGAAGGCAAGCAAAATATGGATCCCTCTTCCGTGCCAGGGATAAGGTCAGATGTTATGAAGATGTACACCTGAAACTCTACGGACAGGTGTTAGTCACCAGATCGCCAGGGACTGAGAGAGTCTCAGATTTGATGTGGAAAAGTGACTTTAAAGGCAGGGTCAGAGGAGGACCTCGTGGTCACTAAGCTGCCACTGGGCTCTTCTCTGCCACAACTGGGCTGGGCCCAAGTTACCAAACATCTAAGAGGAGAGGCAATGCAGCTGTAACACCAGCCGTGGTGCAGTGTAACGGAAAGACAGGGAGATTCAGTCCTGAATTTATCACTTACTAGCTCTATGGCTTTTGCAAGTTACTTAATCTCAGGGAATTTTTGTTTCCCAAGGGTGGTTGGGGGTTAGAGATGATATAACACACCCATGCTCGCTAACCGGCAATTTCATTGTTAAGAAGGACTCTCATACCAGCGACCTGATCCTTTTTCAATTTGAGAAGAAGAATCAAAACTAACTAACCATAAACAACATCAGCTTCAGTTGAAATGTTCTGACTGCTTCTGGTTTTGGCCGTGGGCCTCCTAAGACTCTTCTTGCCCTGGATCAAAACCTCAAGAGATAGTATTAGCTTTTTTCTATTCTGGGTCCATTTCTGTACCCCAAACTCAGCTTAGAAAGTTCTTGAAATTGTTCTTAGGGTTGCTGAGCTGGGACGTAGGAAGAATCAATGCCCACTCACTCCTACTGTAGAGAAAATTGCTCAAGAGCACAGGACCCACTGATGGGAGATTAGTGACATCATCTTCCTACACGAAGGACATTATTAATCTCACAGTGACTCACACTGTGTGACTCTCCAGGCACTTGCTGGAGGGGAGGGGCGGGAATGGAGGTGTGGGAATGGAAGGGTGGGAATGGAGGGGTGGGAATTGATGGACAAGGATACGGAGGGAGGAGAAGGACTGAGATTTAGGTGGGATATTTTAAGTGGGGAGGTAGGACCCTCTTCAGCTCTGAGAGATGAGGAACGTGGGAGTCACTGGTGGGCCAAAGTAAAGGTAGGAGAAGCAGGTAAACTGGGAAGGGAGTCAGAAAAGGAGAAGGAAAGAGATGGACGGAAAAGGAGGGAAGCAGAAAAGAGAAAGGACAAAAGGGGCTTGGGGAGAGGACAGGAAAGGAGCATCATTGTTTAGGACTGAAACTCAAGCTGCGGTATGACCAATAAAGATTAAATTAGTAAAGTATCCCCAGGAGTCAAAGGGGTTCCAGAAGGAAGATGTTCAGGAACATCGAAGTCAGGGGTTTTTGAGAATTAGATGAAATCCATGGATGAAAACAGAGTATGTACATTTTAATTGTGCAGCCTCAGGAGTTCACGGATTCTCTAAAGCCCGTCCACAGACTCCCCTCCTAGTGTATTCTGCTTTCAGTATTCACGTACAGTATTTTGAGACAGCGACAGATCTGGAGCTTTCTCAGGCAGATCTGAAAGTCAAAGAGTTTATTAATATTATCTTTTTGGTGTGTTTTCAATTGCATGGATATCACTTCTTCAAATCTAGCTATGATCCATATTTATTTATTTAGTATATATATATGTGTTTATATATATATTTTTAATTTCAGGAAGTGTCGCTAGTTTTTTTTTTTTTTTTTTTTTTTTTANTTTTTTTTTTTTTTTTAATGACTATTAGTAGATGGTTCAAAAGTTTTGGGCCAAAGAAAAGAGGATCGTGACCTCAAATGAAATTTATCATTTGGGAGTGTAGTGTAAGCCCTGACAGTTTTATTTCTTTTCTGTAATGCACGTGCCTGACTTAAGCTTTGATTTCGGAGGCATCCATTTCAAAGAAGCATGTACTTCAAAGACCCTATCCTGAATAAACACATTATCAGACACACAACTAGGTAAAGAGCCGGCCACCTTCCCGGCACTGAGGCTCCTTTGTTTTAAAGATCCTGGTTGATTTCCCTAACTGACTCTTTGGGCCACTTATTTTTTCTCTTCCACGCTTTGAGTTCACCAATACAGTGAGCCTGCAAAACCCTAGGTCCCCCACCTTGACCCCAACAGAAGCAGAACTCCAGGTTCCCGTGTGCTCTTTCACCTGTTCCCTCTCTCTATCAGCAGCCTCGCTGCGCGGCCCCAGGTCTTGTAAGTAACAAACGTTTATTTTTTCAGTTTCCTGGTGGCTGTTGCTGAAGGTGGCCGTGCAATCATAGTAAGAAGCACAAGGGTGAGTCCAACCACAANCTTTGGGCCACTTATTTTTTCTCTTCCACGCTTTGAGTTCACCAATACAGTGAGCCTGCCAAACCCTAGGTCCCCCACCTTGACCCCAACAGAGGCAGAACTCCTGGTTCCCGTGTGCTCTTTCACCTGTTCCCTCTCTCTATCAGCAGCCTCGCTGCGCGGCCCCAGGTCTTGTAAGTAACAAACGTTTATTTTTTCAGTTTCCTGGTGGCTGTTGCTGAAGGTGGCCGTGCAATCATAGTAAGAAGCACAAGGGTGAGTCCAACCACAACACTGGTTCTTGATAGGCTGAGACCCGCACAAAACAGGGATTTAGTCTCTTTTAGGCTGGAAGAAAGTGGTCTCTTGGGGATTCTTTAGGTGATTGGGTTTGTTTTAAGTATACACAGGGAATTGAGGAAAATAGGAGGTGGTTGCATGGGCCTCATGAAGGAAGGGAAGCATCAGAATGCCAGACCTCACAGAGCGCTGCTCAGGATCTAGGCTGTGTAGGGTTTGGTGTGGCCTGAACACTCCGGTGTTCTCCCGGCTCAGCGTAGGCTGACTTCTATGCCAGTGTTTCTCTGTGCGCCAGCTCTGCCCCTCTTCGCTGTTCTCCCTGTTCCTGCATTCTCGTTTTCTGGCTGCTTAGCCTTTCGCCTTGCTGCTTCCTCTAGCCATGTTTTCTTTCTTTCTTTCTTATTTAATTAATTAATTAATTAATTAATTAATTTCTTGTGATATATTAGTCACCATACAGTACATCCTTAGTTTTTGATATAAAGTTCCATGATTCATTGTTTGCATATAACACCCAGTGTTCCATGCAATACGTGCCCTCCTTAATACCCATCACNCGCATTCTCGTTTTCTGGCTGCTTAGCCTTTCGCCTTGCTGCTTCCTCTAGCCATGCTTTCTTTCTTTCTTTTTTATTTATTTATTTATTTATTTATTTATTTATTTATTTATTGTGATATATTAGTCACCATACAGTACATCCTTAGTTTTTGATATAAAGTTCCATGATTCCTTGTTTGCATATAACACCCAGTGTTCCATGCAATACGTGCCCTCCTTAATACCCATCACCGGGCTAGCCCATTCCCCCACCCGCCTCCAAAACCCTCAGATTGTTTTCCAGAGTCCATAGTCTCTCATGGATCGTCTCCCCCTCCAATTCCCCCCTTCATTTTTTCCTTCCTTCTCCTAATATCCTCCCTGCTATTCCTTATGTTCCACAAATAAGTGAAACCATATGGTAATTGTCTTTTTCTGCTTGATTTCTTCCCATTTTTAAGTGCTGACCTCTTTGTGCGCCAGACTGCCCGAGAGAGTCGCTAGTGGGTCCCCAATCACCATCATCTCTGACAGACCCTTCTGTGGTCATTCTGCAGTGGCTGCTGGGAGGCATGTGTGCTCCCAGTTGCAGTGTTTGTGCCCAGATGTCACTATCATGTAGTCAGCAACTTAAAGCAGAATGGTTTCTTGTCTAGCTCTGTGTCTATTGGGCTTTATATGTTTGCAAAGCCATAGCCTACATCCAGCACATCATCCAACCCTCCCAATAAGCTTTCCCTGCGGAGGGAGAAACTCCAGGTCTCTCACCTAGCAAGTGGTAGAGCGCATCGAGTCCAGCTTTTCTGACCCCAAAGTCTCTCCAGACACCATTCTGGGAATGAGAAGCTGGGGACAAGGCAGGGGGACTATGAGAAGTGCTGACGAGGAAAGGACATGGCTATTTCAGGGCATGAAAGCAGTAGTGGGAGGGGCAATGGCAAAGACTGAAAGCGAATGCCCTTGCTAGATGTCAAGCTTAAACACTGATTCCAGCTCTCGTGTATTTCCTCAAAGTGCCCAAAGATGGCCAGAGATGAATTTCTGCCTTTTCCCACCGCTTCCCTAAACCACCCTNCAGCTCTTCTGACCCCAAAGTCTCTCCAGACACCATTCTGGGAATGAGAAGCTTGGGGACAAGGCAGGGGGACTATGAGAAGTGCTGACGAGGAAAGGACATGGCTATTTCAGGGCATGAAAGCAGTAGTGGGAGGGGCAATGGCAAAGACTGAAAGCGAATGCCCTTGCTAGATGTCAAGCTTAAACACTGATTCCAGCTCTCGTGTATTTCCTCAAAGTGCCCAAAGATGGCCAGAGATGAATTTCTGCCTTTTCCCACCGCTTCCCTAAACCACCCTACGTGGCCGTGACTTGAAGAGCAGAGTGGGGAGGAAGGCCTCTTCTGGGAAGCCCCGAATTTCCTTTCCAGTCTGACATTTCAGGGGCTAAAATGCCTTAATAGCTATTCAAGTCAACCTCCTTGAAATTTAATGTTCTCGAGAGAAGTCAGAACATCAAATCCCTAACATCTTATTTGAAATCATTTCTCAAATTACTTCTCTTTTTAATTAGAGAAATTACAACAGCCATAAGGAGGAGTAAAAGACCCTGAAAGATAAACAGGTAAAAACAACATTTGCTCCAAGCCTCATGATGCTGTTTGGGGCCAGCCGTGGGGGCAGGTGCAACGAGTGCTCCAGGGACAAGCCCCAGGGGCCAGGGCAGGGGCTCTTTCACCAGTGCCATGTGGATCAGTGACATGAGAGGAAGGGAGTAAAGACCCCGGCAACATCATGTATGGAAGCACCTGGGGTGGGGGTGGGGGCCCGGTGCCCCGAAGCCTGCCTTCTCTCCAGTGCCTTTGGAAATGCGGCTGTGCAAGCTGACAGTCACTTTCCCTCCAGTAGTGCACGAGGTCTCCTGAATTCTTCAAGGCCATTTGGAGTGCTTACTGTGCCGTATGTGTCCTTCCCTAAATTCTTTCTTTTCTTCTGTAGACTCATCAGACACTGACTCAGATACTGATAGTGGAACATTCTGCAATAACCCCCACTCTTCTCATCAAAAGAGGGACTGCGTGGGACTTTTCTGTGGTGCTTATTCTCATGAGTTCATTTATTAGTGGTTCTCCAAGTTTAATAGGTGTAAGAGGCACTCAGGCAACTTGCTAAATTATGGATTCCCAGGTTTCATCTGTCAGATTCTGAATCAGGAGTTTCAGATGGGGTCAGGAAGATATGCATTTTAATTAAGCATTTCAGGATACATTGATGCAAATGATGTTTGGATTATGCAAAAGAAACACTGTAGTTTGGCTGATTATTTTTACTAAGTAGAATAATGGGATTTACTTCATTAGATTGTAAATTTCTTGAGTGCAGAGACCATGTGTCCATATTCCTGCCATAATTCTTAGCATAGTGTCCCACATACGGTAGGTTAAATTTAGTTTACCCACAATCCTCAGTTCCTCCTTTTTTTTTTTTTAAAGATTTTTATTTTTATTTATTTATTTGACAGAGAGAGACAGGCAGTGAGAGAGGGAACACAAGCAGGGGAAGTGGGAGAGGAAGAAGCAGGCTCCCAGCAGAGGAACCTGATGTGGGGCTCAATCCCAGAACGCCAGGATCACGCCCTGAGCCGAAGGCAGACGCTTAACGGCTGAGCCACCCAGGCGCCCCATCAGTTCCTATTTGTTAGTATGAACGGGGGAACTGAAGAACCAAGTTTGGCTCTAAGTCTCTGGGCTGAAGAAGACATTAGGGTAAATAGCATGGGGAGGTTTTGGCACGTTGGCCTTGGCATGTAGTAAGAAAATGACCTTAGATTTCAGAACATCAAATTCTCCCAGTATTTTAATGTGAACTGCAAAGCTTTTTTTTTCTTTTCTCCAGAAGCAACTTAAGTCTTATTTTTTTGTGTCTCCTACTATGCCTTCCTTTGAGTAAGCCCTAATAGTGATGGATGATCTCCATTCATCCCAGCCTTATTTGTCAATGTCCTTAGCAAGCATTCTATCTAATGAAATCTCATTCTGGTTTATACCAGGCCTCAGCATCTTATGTACCAGATGTGGGGTGAAAGGCTGTGCATAGTCACATCCTAGTAAGCGCGTTAGCTAAGTTCTCAGTGTGCCCTGAGCTGAGGCAATGGTAGAAGAATATGCTGGGATGCATCTGACCCCCATGGAAACAGTGACAGATGATGGCTGGTAGAGAACCTGACTTTTGGGAGTAATGCCAGTCTAGTGTCAATGGTCAATGGTCAAAACCTAACTCTTTGTGACAAACCAGAAGTCACTGATTCTTGAATTATACCCAGGAAAGAGAAATTACATACATACTTCAGACAGCATCTTCACAGAAGTTCCAGAGAAAAATCAAGCAATTTTAGCCAAGTTCTAAGGCAACCTTGGAGGCGTATGACATTACAGAGCCTGGAATGGGGATACAGGTGGGTAGACTGCATAGACTTTCTCCTGCAGAAGAAAACAGATCCATCGGTCCAAAATAAAATTTTATCCTAACAGCGTTCCATCATTTGGCATCACAGAAAATGTTATTAATATGAATCCCTGAGAAGCAATGAAGCCAAATTAAAAAGTTAACATTAGAGTCCCTCTTACTGGAAAGGATTTGCTGACCATCTGCTGAAGGAAGTTCTGGAGATCTACTTCTCTTTTAATTCCCTGCCTACTAAGTGCGCTTACAAAGAAGCAGGAGGCTTACTGCCGGAAATGTCAGCACCACCTGCCGCACCTTAATTTTCTCAATTAAAAAAAATTTAGACTCCGACCCACTGTAGGAGGAACCGTCTGTTTCAGTGATGTTTTTGCTGGTCTCTAGATTAGCCCAGGAGGTGGGGGGATTCTTCAGGCATTTTTTTTAATTTAAAAAAAGTTTTTATTTTAATTCCAGTTAGTTAATATACAGGGCTATATTAGTTTCAGTGTACAATATAGTGATTCGAAAGTTCCATACATTCCAATACAAGTACATTCCTCAATCTCCATCACCTATTTCACCCATCCATCCCTACTTATCTCCCCTATGATGGCCATCAGTTGGTTCTGTATAATTTAGAGTCTGTTTCTTGATTTCTCTCTCTCTCTCTTTTCCTTTTGCTTATTTGTTTTGTTTCTTAAATTCCACATATCAGTGAAATCATATATTTGTCTTTCTCTGACTTATTTTGCTTAGCATTATACTCTGTAGCTCCATCCATGTCCTTGCAAATGACAAGGCTTCATTTGTTTTTATGGCTGAATGAAATTACATTATCACTTCTTTTTTATCCATTCATCAATCAGTGGACACTTGGGCTGCTTCCATATCCTGGCTGTTGTAAATAATGCTGTTATGAGCATAGGGGTGTGTGTGAACCTTTGAGTTAGTGTTTTTGCATTCTTTCAGTAAATATCCAGTAGAAGGATTGCTAGATCATAAGATAGTTCTATTTCTAACTTATTGAGGAAACTCCATACTGTTTTCTACAGTGGCTGCACAAGTTTGCATTCCCACCAACAGTGCAAGAGGGTACCTTTTTCTCCACATTCTCACCGACACCTTTGTTTCTTGTGTTGTTGATTTTAGCCATTCTGACAGGTGTGAGGTAATATCTCATTGAAGTTTTGATTTTCATTTCCCTGATGGTAAGTGATGACGAGCATCTTTTCATGTGTTGGCCATCTGGATGTCTTCTTTGGAGAAATATCTTCATAATGTCTGCCCATTTTTTTATTGGGTTGTTTGTTTTTTTGGTGTTGAGTTATATAAGTTCTTTATATATTTGGATACTAACCCTTTATCTGATATGTCATTTACAAATATCGTCTCCCATTCCAAAGGGTGCCTTTTAGTTTTGTTGATTGTTCCCTTCTCTATGCAGAAACTTTTTATTTTGATGTAGTCCCAAGTTTATTTTTGCCATTGTTTTCCCTTACCTCAGGAGACCCGACTAGAAAAAAGTTGCTACGATTCATGCAAAGAAGTTACTGCCTGTCTTCTCTTCTAGGATTATTATGGTTTCAGGTATCCCACTTAGGTCTTTAATCTATTTGAATTATTTTTGCATATGGTGTAAGAAGGTGATCCAGTTTCATTCCTTTGCATGTCACTGTCCAGTTTTCCCAACACCATTTGTTGAAGAGACTTTTTCCCATTGGATGTTCTTTCCTGCTTTGTCGAAGACTAATTGACCATACTGTTGTGGGCTTATTTCTGAATTTTCTATTCTGTTGTCCTTGATCTCTGTGTCTATTTTTGTTCCAG
The DNA here is from genome assembly GCF_002007445.2 of Ailuropoda melanoleuca. NCBI lineage: Eukaryota > Metazoa > Chordata > Mammalia > Carnivora > Ursidae > Ailuropoda > Ailuropoda melanoleuca. The sequence goes on from NC_048225.1 coordinate 73,180,780, forward strand.
TACCATCTTTTTTTGATTACTGCAACTTTGTAATATAACTTGTGTCCAGAATTGTGATGCCTCCAGCTTTGCTTATCTTTTTCAAGATTGCTTTGGCTAGGTGAGGTCTTTTGTCACTCCATACAAATTTTAGGATTGCGTGTTTCAGTTCTATGAAAAACTTGCTGTTGGTATTTTCATAGGGATTGCATTAAATCTGTAGATTGCTTTGGGTAGTATAGACTTTTTTTAAAAAAAGATTTTATTTATTTATTTGACAGAGAGAGAGAGAGAGACAGCCAGCGAGAGAGGAAACACAAGCAGGGGGAGTGGGAGAGGAAGAAGCAGGCTCCCTGTGGAGCAGGGAGCCCGATGTGGGGCTCGATCCCAGGACCCTGGGATCACGCCCTGAGCCGAAGGCAGACACTTAATGACTGAGCCACCCAGGCTCTCCTAGTGTAGATATTTTAACAATATTTGTTCTTCCAATCCATGAGCATGGAAGGTCTTTCCATTCCTTTGTGTCTTCTTCCATTTCTTTCATCAGTGTTTTATAGTTTTCAGAGTATAGGTCTTTTACCTCTTTGGTTAGGTTTATTCCTAGGTATCTTACAATTTTTGGTGTAATTGTAAATGGGATTGTTTTCTTAATTTCTCTTTCTGCTTCGATTGATTTTGTATTCTGTGACTTTACTGAATTTGTGTATCAGTTCTAGCAGTTTTTTGGTGGAGTCTTTTTGGGTTTTCTATATATAGTGTTATGTCATCTGAAAATTTTACTTTTTCCTTACCGATTTGGATGTCTTTTGTTTCTTTTTGTTGTCTGATTGCTGTGGCTCGGACTTCCAGTACTACGTTGAGTAAAAGTGGTGAGAGCAGATATCCTTGTCTTGTTCCTGATCTTAGGAGGAAGGGGGGATCTTAGTTTTTCCCCCTGGAGGATGATGTTAGTTGTGGGTTGTTTATAAACTGCCACTGTTATGTTGAGGTATGTTCCCTCTACACCTACTTTGTTGAGGGTTCTTATCATGAATGGATGTTGTATTTTGTGAAATGCATTTTCTGTGTCTATTGAAATGACCATATGGTTCTTATCCGTTCTCTTATTGATGTGATGTATCATGTTGTTTGATTTGCAAATATTGAACCACCTTGCAACCGAGAATAAATCCCACTGGGTTGTGGTGAATGATTTTTTAATGTATTGTTGGATTCAGTTTGCTAGTATTTTGTTGAGGATTTTTGCCTCTGTGTTCATCAGGGATATTGGCCTGCAGATCTCTTTTTTGTGGTGTCTTTTTGTGGTCTTGGTATCAGGGTAATGCTGGCCTCATAGGATGAATTTGGAAGTTTTCCTTCCTTTTTTATTTTTTGGGATAGTTTGAGAAGAAGAGGTATTAATTTTGCTTTAGAAGTTTGGTAGAATTTGCCTGTGAAGCCATGTGGTCCTGGGCTTTTGTTTGTTGGCAGGCCCTCAGGATTCTAAGCTTCCTTCCTTTTGCTTTCTCTTGGGTACATGGGCGATAATTGCTCTCCTCTACCTTGTTGCAATGCGGATGGAACCAGGTAAGTCTTCCTACCTTCCTTGAACTCCGATGGTTCACACCGTATTGCAAACTCAGAGCCCTGTAACTGGGGGATGCTCTTCCGGGTCTCACTGTCTTCAATTTTCAAAAGTATTGTCTCTGCAGCATCATGTCCTCTCATCTAGCAGCTTTCCTCCAAGCGCACTGTACTTTCCAGCCATCCTGAAGGTGGTCTGTGGTGACAAGTTTTTGTCAGTTTCTCTTGCCTTCTCTTTCTCGGGTTCCACTTTCTGGTTTGCCCAGCACCCCGCTCTGTCAGAGAAAGCAAGCTGAGAATGTGCTAGACTAGTGCTTGGCAAGTGTGAGTCAAGGAAGCAGGGCAGAGATTAGAGATACACTTCCCCTCCCTGTCAGACAAAATGTTTTTCTAGTCTATGTGGATTTTAATTGTGATCCCTTGTGGAGGAAACTGAGACTATTCTCAGTGATATCCCACATCCCCTGGAGGCTGGGTGGGGAGTGACGCGCCCCTGCTCTGTGGCACTCAGTGGTCTTCCTGGAAGGCTGAGCACAGGCAGTGGGTGGGGCCACGGACTAGAGCCCACCTCTTCTCACACTGCCTGCTCTCCTCTGTGGGGTGGGTTTGTCCACTTGCCTGCCCTGTGCAGCTTATCAGTGCTTAGCAGTGACAGTCCTGGTTCATAGGAACAGTTCTGAAGCTTCCTACATAGGGCTTTGGGCCTTCTTTCTTATCAAGACTCCTGTGTCCTACTTGCACCCCTCACGTGGTGAAGGTCAGCATAGGTCATTGGACCCTGGGAGAGAGAGGCCCTGTTCCCACATTACTTGAATGCCTTTCAGTTGGCCAGCCCACCCTGTGTTGTCTATACAGCTGATTGAGGCCAAATGCTTCAGTCAACACGTGAACAGAATCAGCCAGTCACCCTGTCTACCCTGTCCTGACCACAGTGCAGAGCTGCTGTTTCCCTCCAGTCTGCTGCTCTGGGTTCCAACCCTATCCTGAGCAGACACAGGAAGATTTGAGTCCCTGAAAGAGTCCTTAAGGAAGCGATGGTCTGATGTTTTCTCCAGTTCCAAGTCCTGCCAGTGCAGGTGCTTTCCCTTATTACTTACTCTCTCCCTCTCTCCCTCCCTTTCTTCCTCCTCTCTCTCCTCCATTTCTTTTCCTGTCCTTCTCTCCCTCTCTTCTTCTCTCCCTCGTGCCCTCTCCCTTTCTCTCTTTTTCCCTCCCTGTCTCTCTCTCCCTCTCTCCCTTCCTCCCTTTCTTCCTCCTCTCTCTCCCCATCCCTCTCTCCCTCTCTCTTTCTCTCCCTCCCTCCCTTCTCTCTACCTTTTTCCCTCCCTGTCTCTCACCCTCTCTCTCTCCCTCCTTCCCTCCCTTCTCTTCCTCTTCCCCTCTCCCTCTTCCTCTCTCTTTCTTTCCCTCCTTCTCTCTTCCTCTCTAACCCTCCCCCATTTCTCTCCCTCCCCCCTCTCTCTCCTTCCTCCCCCCCTCCCCTTCTCTTTCCCTTGCTTCCTCCCCCCTCTCTTCTTTCCTCCTTCTCTCCCTCCTCTTTCCCTCCCTCCCTCTCTCCCTCTCCCCCTTCTTCTCCTCCTCCCCCATATATAAATCAGGCTGTACCTTCACTCAGCACCTCTCAGCCTTTCTTCCCACCTTGTTCAATCTTCCCGTTTCTAGCAAATAATGACATTAATGGGGAAAACGACCCACTTCACCTGATTTTAAACAACAATGACTTATATGCCTGAATGAACTGTTGGTTTGACATGTCTCTTTGACATTGAGG
>NC_048225.1:73186427-73260422 GCF_002007445.2 Ailuropoda melanoleuca
GGAGCCAGGTCCTGGGGTAATGCCATGAAGAGAAGTTTGGGTAAAATGAAGAACACTTTGGGAATAAAAAAACATTTGTAGGTGAAGATCGAAATCCTACTTTCTGGACAGGCAGCTTGTTGGTGAGGAATGCCAGTTGTAACAAGGCCTGAGTCAGCTAAGCAGTTTCATTTCAGACCAGCAAGTGGTACAAAGTTACACCCAAGGCAGCCAGGCCCAGAGTTACTACTAATTCCCCCATTCCTACCTCTGGAATAGTTTCTGTTATTTTGGGTTTTTTTTCCTTTGCTTCCCCCCCCCCCCGCCAGCTTTCAATGTGTCCTGAAACAGCCCTAAAGAAGCTTCTAAAAGTTGTAATCATCTAAATAATAGCACAATAATACATAGTAATCATTTGTTTTATGACAGGCAATATACCAAATGATTTACATAATTATCTCTTTGAATTCTCATAATGTACATATAAAGTATAGGCCAATGTTATCACCATATTACAGATTAAAAAAAAAAAAAAGAGGTCTGGAGAGGTTAAGTGACTTCCCAAGGTCAAACTCCTAGCTAGTGGCAGAGCAGAAGTAGACATTTTAATCTTCTAAATTTGAGACCAAAGCTCCTTCCATTACATTTTGGCTGTTCTCAATCCTTGTAGGTACAGAGGGGATAATCATAGCCTTGAAAACTCTCATTCAAGAAGATACCACAGAAGAAGGATCAGCCCCTGAGTCCTTCAATGGCAAGGGAGACATTCATACACAATAGGGTTTGTCATGAGAAAAATAAGTCCTTAGACTAATGAGTTCATTTGTCGAGCAAGTACTTATTACAAACCTATTATGTATAAGGTCTCATTCAAGAACTGGAGGTACAGCAGAGAAAAAAGGAAACAATAGGTACTTTTCCTCCCCTCATAAAGCTTATATTCCAGTGGGAAGAGAGATGATAAAAAAGTTAAGTGTCATACAGAGAATTGAAATCAGTCAATGGGATAGAAAGTGACTTAGGTGACAGATTTTTTGGTAGAAACTGACAAGCTGATTTAAATGGAACTACAAAGGACCTGTAAAAGCCAAAGCCATTTTTGAAAAAGTATTCTTTTTAAGCTTTATTAAGCTTAAAGGCTTAACATTACCAGATTTCTTTTTTTTTTTTAAAGATTTTATTTATTTATTCGACAGAGATAGAGACAGACAGCCAGCGAGAGAGGGAACACAAGCAGGGGGAGTGGGAGAGGAAGAAGCAGGCTCCCAGTGGAGGAGACTGATGTGGGGCTCAATCCCATAATGCTGGGATCACGCCCTGAGCTGAAGGCAGATGCTTAACCGCTGTGCCACCCAGACACCCCAACATTACCAGATTTCAAGACTTACTTATGAAGGTACAATAATCAAGACAGTTGGTGTCAACATATTTACAAAAAACAACACGGCCCAGTGAGAATGCAATGGAGTTCGGGAATAGATCCACATACATATGGTCAACTTATTTTGGATAAAAGTGGCAGAGGAATTCAATGGAAAAAGGATAATCTTATGATAAGTGGCATGAAAACAATTGATAATCATATGCAACAAAAAGATTCGAATCTTACCTCATACCAGATATAAAAATAAATTTAATATGGAACGTCGTAGGCTAAATGTAAGAGTTAAAACTGTAAAACTTTCAGAAGTAAAAAGAGAAGGTAATCTTAGTGGCCATAGGTCCAGCCAAGGAGGCTGGAGCCCAGTAGGGGAGGGTGGTGAGGAGCTGGACATTATTGAAGTGAGCAGAGGTGTTAAGTTTAACTTATTTGTCAAGAGTATTTTATAAAGTTGTTGAATATTTTTGGAAGGAGGCATGTAGCATTTGGTTGTCCCTTGATTTACATCTTGAAAAGGTCATTCTCAATGCTGTTTGGACCATGTTTTTTTAGTGAGGTCAAAGGCCAAGGGGCAGTTTGGTTAGGTGGCTGTGGTGGTAGTTGGGATGAGAGATGGTGGTGCCTTGCTGGGGGTGATAGCAGTGGAGATGGAAAGGAGTGGACAGACGCTGATTATGCTTAGGGAGTAGAGGTGAATGGACTTTGAAGATGGGTTGGAGGTAGTGGGTGATGGCGGAGAGAGACAAGAGTGGGAGAAGCTGCTGGATTCCGGCTTAAGCCACTGCTGCAGGGGATGGATTGATCCCTGAGACAGAAAACAAGATCAGTGGAAGACTTTCAGATACATTATCTCTTTTGTTTTGACAACAATCCTTGAGAGGTAGTAAAAATATAACTCCTGGTTTACAGATTAGGTAGTTAAGCTTCTGAGAGAATAGATTTGCTTCTATCCACACAGCTGGTACATGGAAAGGCTGTGTGGCACCCTGGGGCTTCTTGGAGCAGGAGCTCTGTTGCTTGTTTCCCTACCAAACTGACCTCCCCGGAGCCAGAAAGAATCCCGCTCCTCAACCCCGTTCCCGTTGCTGAGTACGGTCACTTGATTCTTTCCTGCTACAGCTCTATTTCAGATTAATTTACCTCGTCCTTAAGACTTTGACACCCAGACAGTTTAACAGCTCTTTCAGACATCTCTTTCTGCTAAGAGATGCCATGTCCCTATATTTGGAAGTCAGATGACGCACAGGAAAGGTAATGTGATAGGGAACGTTTTGCCCCTTGTAAATCACTGACTCAAATCATACCCAGATTACGAGGGATACAAATATCCAGAGACTGCGTGATACCACCTGTAAAGGCGCCAGGGCACACTTGTGCTCCTCTTTGATGTTTCAAGAGGATTTACACAGAATAATAAAGACAATCAGAAATGCAGGTTTAGATATTTTACAGACATTATCTCCACTACTTTTTACAGTAACAGTGGAAAGCTCAGGGAGGCTAATTTCCCCAAACATCTAGAAAGTGCCTGTGTGAATACTTGATTCCAAGTCTGTAAAGCCAAACAAAGGTCGTGTTCCTTTCATTGTGATCCTACTTATTGCAGGGAAGAAATCCAGTGCTGCTTGGTCTTGCCCCCCCTTGACCTTTAGGGCCCTCCTCTGCCTCCCCCCTCCCAACTGGTCAACATTAGGGGTGGGAAGCAGGCACAATTCACTGCAATTCGTTACTTTAGTAAAGAATTTATTATCTGGGGTCACCTGAGTGGCTCAGTCGATTAAGAACCTGACTCTTGGTTTTGGCTCAGATCATGATCTCAGGGTCCTGGGATTGAGCTCCACGTCAGGCTTCGCACTCAGCTTGAGTTTGCTTTGCCCCCCACCCCGGCCCTCCCCTGCTTGTGTGCTCTCTCTCTCTTTAAAATAAATAAATAAATAGATAGGCAGATAGATAGATAAATAGTCTTTAAAAAAAAAAGAATCTATTACCTGGAAGCATCGTAAAAGTTGTTTCTTAGACAGTTTCTAGATAATGCCTGTAACAAGAATCTTTGATCTTCCACAAGAATGACACCCATTTACTATTTTGATATTTTGTATGATGCCGCCATATTTCTTCCTCACAGATTCTGTGTGGAAAAACTCTGTTATTTAATGTGGGTGAATTAAAATAAAAATTTACCACTGTCCTTTAGAGATTTTCATAAATGCCCCGGGAATTTGCAAAACCAGTGATCTGTTGATTTTAGATCTATAATCTGTAACACTGTCTGCTGACAGCTTTCCAAGGAAGATCGGAGGTAATCAATGTAAAGTTGGTGGAAGTTTGGTCAACAAAACTAACTGAGGGCAACTGTCTTGATCTCTTTAGTGGAAACTTGGTATGAAATGTAGACAAATAATTTAGATATAAGTTAGTATTAAACATAAATGTCTTTTGGGGGGTTTGCTCCCTTTCATTGTCATGTAATAGCAATCCGCTGAGTTCCATTGGGCTGTGACTAACTCCAAATGTCTCAGCAGGCTGGGAGTAGGATGCCAGGCTGTGGTAGTGAGAACTAGATGGCACTAGCGTAACTCCGTCAGCTGCCCAATTAGTAACAGTTGTCTGGCTGTGACGAAAGAGGTTTCTAGAATAAGAAGTTCAGCCCTGGCTGCTTGTATTTTCTCTAAGTGCAACACAACACAAAACAGAGAACATTCCCTTCTCTCTTTCTCTCTCATGCTTGTCCTTGCTTTCTTTCTGATACACCCATGTGTAGGAGGCCGTGTGTGTGTGTGTGCACACAACCTTGCTAAAATTTTCCTTAGAATAAACAATTGGGAATCACTAGTCCTGGGCTCTCTGGAGATTTCCAAAGTGACACACACACGCCTTCTCCCCTATGTGCTAGATTCAGCAGTTGCCTTTCTATCTAATGACACAGGTGCTAAAGTTTTTACAGGTCATACGTGAGCTAAGGCCAGAGTCTGCTGCATGAACAGCTTGTAATCTGACAGGAAGGACAATGGTATCTTAGAGTTGGAAGGAGACATTAGACGTTTTTCAGTTCAACTTCCCACTCGGGAATGTTTGGAGTTCGTTTTGTAATTTTGAAAAACATGTTACTGCCAGATATTTGAGACGATTAGCAAAGGTTAAGGAAGGCCAGGAAAAAGTTTCTGGTATAGGAAGGCTGGAGATAGTGCCTGTGACTGGGTGCTCTTATGGGAGAGCGCGGGAGGGCCGGGAGATGAACAAAATGGCACCTTCCAAGTGTGTGCTGCTATGTCACCGGGCGTCCTGTAGGGGGAGCTGAGCCATTCCACAGCTTCAGCAGTTGCCTTTAAGGTCCTGAGACTTTGCTCACCATCGCTCATCTTTCTTTACCCCTCTCTCCACAGCTTTCCAGCTGTTATAAATGTCATACATTTGATATATCACCCATTCTTTTTTTTTTTTTTTAAAGATTTTATTTATTTATTTGACAGAGAGAGAGACAGCGAGAGATGGAACACAAGCAGGCGGAGTGGGAGAGGGAGAAGCAGGCTTCCGTCTGAGCCGGGAGCCCGATGCGGGACTCGATCCTAGGACCTTGGGATCATGACCCGAGCCGTGGGCAGACGCTTAATGACTAAGCCACCCAGGCGCCCCCAACCCACTCTTGATACAAGAAGAACAGACCCTACAGAGCACAGGAAGGAGAAAGACAATGATGTATGCCTGCGAGCCGGCCTCCAGGAAACCTTCTCTTCCCTGATTTTTCCTCTTCAGTCTGCCTCAGAGTCACACACTACCCTCAGAAATGAGATTTATTTTTGAATCGAGGCCATTTTTACTCCACAGGAACTTGCAAAACTGCACTTCATTGGTGAGGTAGAGTGTCCGGGATTCCTGAGAACAGTTTAAAAGGAAATGGGGAAAACAAAACACACACACACAAAAACAAGTGGTAAGATTGCTGAGGATAAAACCCTAAGAAATAGGAGTCTAGCTAACTTTTGATGGAGAAATAGTGGCTTTAAGGTGTAGATGAGGCCTGGTTCTAGGAGTAGGGGTCTGAAGGAGGTGTCTTGGGGGTCCCCGGTAACTGGCAATTAGCTAAGGGCAGAACATCTGGAGGGGGTAAGGGTCATTTGTGATGGAGGTGAAGGGGGAGCAAGTATAAAACTCACTTTACTTGGGTTCACATTCCCCTGAGACTTTGTCTTGGTATCTGAGATTGTAGACTTATTCTAAATGGAAATTTACTTTTTAAGTGCTTAGAAAGCATTCCGCGTAGCATTGTACCGTACTATCGGTTGCTGGTTTAACATCCTTTCTTTCCACCCTTACTTCCCAATAGACTCAGCGATTTTGTTATATCCAACCTTTTGGGAGAGCCACTTGTCTAGGGAAGCCCGGTCCCAGGGCCTTTCTGGGATGGAGGCTGAGGGTGTTCATACTGATGTTCTAAGCCAATCAGAGCAGTTCCATCTTCTAGGAGTCTTTGGTTTGGACACAGACAAAAGACAAACCTGGCCTCTAAAACATGAGGAAAAGTCTGTGGGGGCCCACTAAGAAAAGTTAACTTGTTCTTTAAAAGAAACACAGAGGAGATGGTTTTCTCTTCCTCTGAGTGTTTTAGTGTTTGGACGATGTTACTTGAGGAACTACTGTAGAATTTTCTAACCATGAGAGGAACGACCCTGAGGACAACATGAACCACCCAAAATGGCAGAACAGAGAGAAAGAACTTGGATCCTTAATGCTGTTGTTGAGCCATTAAATCAACTGAACTCGCAATCACTCCACGTCTTTAGAGTTCTTGCTTTGTGGCATAACAAATTTTCTTACTTAAACGTCTCAGAGGTTTTTTTTTTTAAGTTTATTGAAGTAATTTTACATACATTAAAATATATCCTTTTTTTTGCATAGAATTCTATGAGTTTTGACAAATGCATTAGAGTTGTTTATCTGTTGTGCATTGTTAAAGTATGCTTTTTGATTACTTAACTCATTTTATACAGAAAATTCTATCCTGCATTAATTGTACTAACCAAGTTCTGTGAAGAATACAAAATGAGCCATGGTATGGCCTTTTGCCTTAAGGAAATATTTGTTTATTTCATATGCAATATACAAATAAATGATGATTCTGTAATAGCATTACTTGAAGAGAAAACATGCCAGAATCCTTAGTTTCATTCATTCCTTCATTTCATTCCTTCAATAAATATTTGTTGAATGCCTATTACATGTCTGTTCTTGTAGATCTGTAAATAGATAAAACCTACCCTTCCTTCTAGGGAAATCTGAAATATAAATTAAAACTTAAAATACAGTGAAATGTCCGCTACTCAGAGTTCTAATAACTTTTTATCAGCATATTAGTTATGACAAAATAAATTTCTACTTTGAAATCATCTACTTGTGCAGGCTTTTCTGTTCTTGTTTATAAGGCCCTGAAGGAGTTAATAAACACGTATCAGACCCATCCTGTATCCTCAGACTAACTAGCACATTGTCTTGTCTATAGTAAGTGCTCAAAATAAGTATTTGCTTATGAATTAAATGTTTTTGGGTAAACGAGCCAACTTTAGTAAGCCTTGAAGGATATATCCCATTTGCCCCAAATGCCTAGATCTTCTGACTAAAGTAATGTGACTGAAAAAAAATTAAAGGCAAAAATATTTATGATGAAAAATATTTTCAGACAAAGGTGTAATTAATAACTATCTTTATATCGGCCTTTCTAAGCAACATTGAAAATAAATTAAGTGCTCCATCTCTAACTTTTGACAAAGACAAATTAAGTGTTCTATCACATTGACAGTTGGCTGAGTAATGGTTTAGCGAAATTCCTTTGACCTTCATCGAAGCGTGCTTTCTCATATCAATGGAATCCAGTCCTGTCAAACAGCAATATATAATTTTTCATAATTCACTGTATTTTTAGAACTCTTTTCTTTCACATTCTTTATGATCTCCACAATATGCCCTTTGGATCTACCTGTTTTTTTAAAGTTTTTATTTTAATTCGAGTTAGTTTACATACAGTATTATACTAATGTCAGGTGTGTGATATAGTGATTCAACGCTTGCGTACATCACCCAGGGCTCATCACAACAACTGCACAACTCAATCTCCATCTCCTCTTCCCCCCATCCCCCTCCCTTCTGGTAACCATCAGTTTGTTCTCTATAATTAAGAGTCTGTTTGTTGGTTTGTGTCTCTCTCCCCCACTTTGTTCATTTGTTTTGTTTCTTAAATTCCACATATCAGTGAAATCATATGATATTTGTCCTTGTCTGAATGACTTATTTTGCTTAGCATGATACTGTCTAGCTCCAACTGTGTCCTTACAAATGGCAAGATTTCATACTTTTTTTATGGCTGAGTGATATCCCACTGTATCTATATACCACATCTTCTTTATCCATTCATCAACCGATGGACACTTGGGCTGTTTCCATATCTTGGCTACTGTAAATAATGCTACTATAAATACTGGGGTGCATGTATCCCATTGAATTAGTGCCTTTGTGTTCTTTCAGTAAATATATGGTAGTAGGATTGTAGGATCGTAGGTAGTTCTATTGTTTTTGAGGAACCTCCATGCTCTTTTCCACGGTGGCTGCACAAGTTTGCATTCCCACCAACAGTGTAAGAGTGTTCCCCATTCTCCCCATCCTTGCCAATACCTGTTGTTTCTTGTGTTGTTGATTTTAGTCATTCTGACATGTGTGAGGTGATATCTCATTGTAGTTTTGATTTGTATTTCCCTGATAATAAGTAATGATGAGCATCTTTTCGTGTGTCTGTTGGCCACCCGGGTGTCTTCTTTGGAAAAATATCTGTTCATGTCTTCCGGCCATTTTTTAATTGGGTTATTTATATTTTGGGTGTTGAGTTTGATGAACTCCTTACATATTTTGGATACTGACCCTTTATTAGATATATGTCATTTGCAATATCTTCTCCCATTCTGCAGGTTGCCTTTTAGTTTTCTTGATTTTGCCTCTCACTGTGCCGAAGCTTTTTATTTTGATGTAGTCCCAGTAGTTATTTTGGCTTTTGTTCCCTTACTTCAGCAGACCTATCTAGAAAAAAGTTATTATGGCTGATGTCAGAGAAATTACTGCCTGTGCTCTTTTCTGAAATTTTTATGCTTTCAAGTCTCACATTTAGGTCTTTAATCTATTTTGAATTTATTTTTGTGTATGGTGTAAGAAATTTTGTATCTATTTTTGTTCTAGTACCATCCCTTTTTGATTACTACAGCTTTGTAATATAACTTAGAGTTCAGAATTGTGATGCCTCCGGCTTTGCTTTTCTTTTTCAAGATTGCTTTGGCTATGTGAGGTCTTTTGTCATTCCATACAAATTTTAGGATTGTGTGTTCTAGTTCTGTTAAAAAAAAATGCTGTTGGTATTTTGTAGGGATTGCATTAAATCTGTAGATTGCTTTGGGTAGTATAGACATATTGTTATGAACTGTTTTATGTATTTGGGTTCTCCCATGTTGGGTGCATACATATTTACAATTGTTATGTCTTCTTGTTGGATTGTCCCTTTTATTATTTATAGTGTTCTTCTTTGTCTTTTGTTATGGTCTTTGTTTTAAAGTCCGGTTTGTCTGATACAAGTATTGCTACTCCAGTTTTCTTTTGACGTCCATTTGCATGACAGATATTTCTCCATCCCTTCACTTTCAATCTGCAGGTGTCTTTAGGTCTAAAATGATCTCTTGTAGGCAATGTATAGATGGGTCTTGTTTTTTTTTTTTATCCATCCTTTCACCCTCTGTTTTTTGGTTGGAGCATTCAGCCCATTACATTCAAAATAATTATTGATAAATATATATTTATTACCATTTTATTACCTGTTTTATGGTTGTTTCTGAAGATTTTCTCTGATCTTTTTTGTCTTTCTCTCTTTTGTGGTTTGCTGGGTTTTTTTATTTGTATTTATGGCCCTCTTTTCTTCGCATATTTATTAGTAGTTTTTGATTTGTGGTTACTATTAAGTTTGTATATAACCTCTTCTGCGTATAGAAGTCTATATTAACTTGGTGATCATATATGTTTGAACCCATTCTTTACTCCTCTCCCCCCCACACTGACATTATAGTCTCGTATTTTACGTCCTTTTATGCTGTGAGTTCCTTGACTGATATTTTACAAAAATATGTACTGCTTTTGTTTTTCCAACCTTTATACTGTCACTTTTGGTCATTCCTTTCCACCTATGGGGTGCTCTTTAATATTTCTTGCAAAGCTGGTTTAGTGGTCACGAACTCCTTTAGTTTTTGTTTGTCTGGGAAACTCTCCATCTCTCCTGTTCTGAAATGATAGCCTTAATGGATAGAATATTCTTGACTGCAGATTTTTCCCCTTCAGCATTTTGAATATATCATGCCACATTCTTCTGACTTAGGAAATTTCTGCTGAAAAATCCCCTGCTGCCCTTATGGGTTGGCTCTTGTAGGTAACTTTTTTTTTTTTTTTTTTTGGTATTGCTGTTTTCAATATCTGTCTATCGCTATATTTTGCCATTTTACTTACAATACGTCTTGGTGTGGATCGACTTTTGTTGCTTTTGTTGGTGATTCTCTGTGTCTCCTGGATCTGGATATCTGTTTCCTTCCCTAGATTAGGGGAGTTTGCAGTTATTACCTTTTCAAATAAATTTTCTGTCCCCTTTTCTCTCTCTTCTTCTTCTGGGATTCCTAAATGCAAATGTTAATACATTTGATGGAGTCATTGAAATCCCTAAGTCTATTCTTGTTTGGATAATTCTTTTCTCTCTGTCTTGTTTAGCTTGATTACTTTACATTACTTCGTCTTCTAGGTCACGAATTCACTCCTCTGCTGCTTTCAGCTTTCTGTTCAATCCTTCAAATGTGTTTCTTTGTTTATTGAGCCCTTTATCTCTGCTATGTTATACTTATCTCTGTGTTAAGGGAACTCATGCATGTCTTCCACTGTTTTCTCAAGGCAAGTGAGTATCCTTATGATCATTACTTTAAATTCTCTATTAGGTATGTTACTTATATCTGTTACACTTAGATCTCTGACCATGGTCTTGTCCTGCTTTTTCATTTGTGATAAATTTCTCTGTCTTTTCATTTTGTCTAAATCTTTGTGCCTCCTTGTGTGTGTTTGGAAGTCAGCTATGTCTCCTGTTCTGGAGGGTAATGGCTTTTGAGGAAGAGGTTGTGCAGTGCCCTGAAGGGTCTGGCACTTCTGGAAGTGTCCCCAGTGTGTACTGTGTGTGCTCTGCTGTTGTGTCCTGGCCACATTATCCTTCATCTGCAGAGGTTCTCTTTGCTTGTTGTGGACAATGTTTGGTCCCTGGCTGAATGTGGTGAGTTTTAACTAGGTGTGCTCTGGTCTGCTTGTGATGTATGACCTATCTCCACCACCACCGGAACTGAGGCCCTGCAACACTCGCAGGTTGGGAGACATGGTATGGGCAGATGTTTGGACAAGTCTTCTGTGGCATGGTACCTGCTACACTGGGACTGAAGTAAGTGTGACTATGAAGGGCAGTTCCACTGGAGTGCAGGGGGTAGGGGTTGGTGTAAGCAAGTTAGGTAGCGAGTGGCGCTATTTCCTGCAGGGGGCCCTATGCTTATATCAAAGGGTGGGAGAGGGAAATGACATCTGCCAGTTCCTTTGTAGACCCAGAGGGGTCTCTCCACGAATGCTGCCTCTCTGGGACATACTTCAGATTGAGCAGATAAACTCCCCTCTCTATGCTCCAGGGGCTCTTTAGATTTCTGTTTCCATGTTGTATGTCCGGGGGTTGTTTGCCTGCCTTCTCTGTAAGAGCAGTGCAATGCCTCCTAGAGCAAAGCACGCTGACCCTTAAAACTCCAGGCTTTAAGCCCTGTTGGTTGCCAGAAGTCATGAAATTTGGCCTTTCTCACTTTCCAAGCCAATTGCTATGGGGGTTCGTTTCCCTGCGAGTCCCCCTGTGCTAGTCTATCTCTCACCCTTCTCTGTGACTGTGGCTCCCTCCCCACTGCAGCCATCATGATCATTTCTCTCCCAAATTTCATGTCCGCACTTCCTACCCTCTTTTATGTGGCCTCTTCCTTACCTTTAGTTGTGGAGTCTGTTCTGCTAGTCTTCAGCGCAGTGTCTGGGGTGTATAGGAAGGTTTGGTTGTTACCTAGCTGTGTTCATCGGAGGAGGTGAGCCTACAGACCTCCTGCTCTACTACCATCTTCTTCTCTTTGCATCTACCCGTTTTTAGCATCTGGTGTTTGAAGGCTACTGCGTGCTGGAACATCTATAATGTAATTCAGTTCTCACAACAGACTTGTGAAGTTTTCAATAACTCCAAAACACAAACTTCAAGTGCTAATAATGTAAATGCTGGACTTCTTTCTAAATGGTAGGTGTACTCTTGACCAAGGCTGCATGTTTACATAGACATTTGGGGTGAAACAAGGAGATCTGGTTCATTCAACGAGGCAGTTAGTTTAAACCCTCTTGTTCTTATGGTGCCTTCATCAGCTGTTTGAATTCACCTGCTTTAGCTTTTGTGTAGTTGTGTTTCATGTACTTCTGAAGAATGGGGCATCTCCAGAGGCTGGCAGGCCTCTTATACGCTTATAAAGGGAGAAGGGGAGGTGACTCGAAGATGGAAGTGTGTTGGCCCTGGC
Organism: Ailuropoda melanoleuca; assembly: GCF_002007445.2. Classification (NCBI taxonomy): domain Eukaryota; kingdom Metazoa; phylum Chordata; class Mammalia; order Carnivora; family Ursidae; genus Ailuropoda; species Ailuropoda melanoleuca. Next base: position 73,198,422 of record NC_048225.1, read on the forward strand.
CGTGTGTTACCAGCAATATCTAGGGATGTTTTCTCAAAATGTATACGATGGGAAGCTGTGTGGGGAGAAATGGTCTTCTGTTTGAAAACATTTGAGAAGTGCCCTGTACTATATCATAATTACATAAGTAAAGGCTCTAAGCTGCCCTGTAGCAAAGAAATTTTATTTAACCCAGTTTTTTTTTTTCGAACTTCACACATAAAAAAACGCTAGTAGGTGTATGTGTATGCATGTAACATTCATTCTCTTATTCATGTGACAGACAGTTTTGAATACCCGAGCCAGGTATTTTTGTAAGCACTGGGGATCACAGCAGCCCTTATGAGTCTTGCTAAATAGGGACATATCATGGAACACACTTTGGGAAACACTGGCCAAGGAGTTCTTGTGTCTACTTTCTTTAACGAGGGAAAATTCAAGGATATATAGTTCTTAGATTTTTAAGTATGTGGAATACTGACTAGTCACCAGAGCAGTGGGATCTCATCCTGTGTTGACTTCTACAATATTCTCCAGACACAGGGGATTTATAGGAACCATGGGATTTGAGGGCTTGGAAGGGCGCTTTCCTCCTCATTCTTCAGTCTAATTTGACCCACCTGCACACTCATATTTGTTGGCCGTAAGTACGGGTCTGTCACCAGGTGGTCACGCAGACGCTTCCTTAGGACCTGTCCTTGTTTATTCCTGACCTGCTTTTGTTCCCATTCTCATCTCCACTTAGCTAGGAGTTTTTAAAATATCTTAACCTCAGCCCCATCTTTGACCCATTTAGCCTTTATATTTATATCCATTTTTTCTCAGTTTTTTTCCTACAGACTGAAGGAAAACAAAATGAATTTGGTAGTTAAGTCTCTGGACCTTCAAGGGAAGGGTTTCTGAATAGTAGCAGAATTTGAAGTGAAACTGAAAAGGATTGAGTGTTGAGTGGAATTGGAAATGAAGGAAGTTAGTGATAAATGTGAGAATTTGGGGTAAAAGTGAAGAGAGATATCGGAAGGTCACTTGAATAATTCAACAGTGTGGCTTGAATGGAAGTTTACAGACATTGGGAATTTGTCAACATAGCTGTAGGTGAAGTCAAGGATCCTGAGAAAGGAGGTTTATCTTCTAACTGAAGGAGAAGGAGTCAGTTTGGCAGGGGGCATTAGACTTGGAAAGGCGAACTTCATCTTTGGCTTAAGTGGGAATGGAGAAAAGATGAACATAAGGACAGAGAACCACGGAAATGGACAGATGCACTCATGACAATCACCTGGTCACCTCCAGGCCACATGCCTTATCTGCTCTTCCTTTACGGTGTATGGGACCAGACACTGAGTGAGCTTTTCTGTAGGCCAGCATTGGTGATAAAGCCCAAAGGTGAAGAAAAAAGTTCTAAGTGCCTGACATTCTAAATTCAAGGATCTGTCGGATCATTTTCTGGGAACCAGTTCAGATCCCAGCCCTCCTTCCAACCTCTGTTCCCCTCTTTGCCAGAATAATAGGGTCAAAGGACTGAGAGTGGAGAAGGGTCACCTTAGGGTGCACAGTTCGTAGAGAGAGACTTTGCACTTCCAGCCCCTGGGAGGCACTTCCCTCCCTGAAGTCAAGAAAATGAAGACTGTCCAAGAATTGTAAAGATTGGTAGCTTCTGCATGAAAGGAAGTTATTGATATTTCATTCCCCGGCTGGTTTCTGCTTAGCCAGCTGACTCTTCACATGCCCTGTGCCACCTGAATAGGAGAGACGGCACTGGAAAAAATGATATGTGAGAAGGTCTGCCCAGGAAGGATGCTAACATGCTCCCTTCAAGGGCCCAGTTCCCAGAAAGTGTGGAGATGTTGACTCTGGCAGAAAGATGCTATTGGGGAACTTAAAACTGCTGATAGGTTTTGGGAGCTGGAGCTGGGGCAACGGGGTACGTACATCAGTGGGTAGTGGCATGAAGCTGGAGGTGAGACTGCTAAGGAGGCAAGTCCGGCAGGGGATCGCTAGTGCAGAGAAGGTCTGCACAGGAGCAAACCCTGTCGGTGGGGCCGACCGTAGCTCTCACAAACCATGATGCATCCTGTCGACGATGAGCTCGAGCAGCTAACCCAGGAGTGGGCAGCACTTGTTAAGGCAGATGTTTGGCAAAGCAAAGACAGATCTAGCTAGCACTGAAATTTATGAGGAGGAGATGATTCTTGAATTGATGTAAAAGATTTATGCATAAAATGGCATTAAGGCTTAAATGCTAAACTGAGGTCGTTCTAGTAGCCACAGAATTCAGGAAGCTAGGAGATTAAGCTATGAAGCTGTCCGGGGACCCCACTACTCAATTGGATAAGAAGGTTCAATAAAAGTTTCAGGTTTACATTCCCAATGAATTGACACTCTGCAACCAACCAGATACAAATTAACCAAACTTGAATTAAAGCCCATACACTGTCACAGGAGCTCCTTGAGAGTGGGGCCATGCTTATATTAACACTTCCTTTATAATCCCTTACAGGATACTCCTTACAGAATTGCTATTGAAAACCTAATCAGTGCTAAATACCTATTGATGCATGAATTAATTGATCAAATTGGATTTTTCCAGAGGTTGGCAGAATGAGTTTTACCTCTGCTGGCTTATGTAAGTGGAAAAGTGGAGAGCTTGATGGCCATTAACTGAGGGGCTACCATAAGGGACACCATGGGAATGTAAGAAAGTTCGACCATATTCAAGGCCAACTCTTACTTCTTTGTCCTCAGACTCTCATGGGAGACCTCCATTTATCCCTAACCCACAGAGTTCTATCCATTTCTTATGACCAATTAAAGCCTTTTTTTTTGGAAAATAAACTCCCATTTTGACAACCCGGCTTCGTTCATATATTCAACAAATATTTTGGAGCTTCTCCTACCGTCAAGCACTGCGCCAAGGGCAAGACCCTCCTGTTGTCGTGGTCGGGTGGAGGAGGAATACTGAGTTAATGACAGACCCTCACAAGCTCATGAACACAAGGAGGGTCAACTGTCATGGAGGAAAGCGATCTGACTCCGTGAGAGTGAAAGTCAGAAGAGCACCACCCGCCTGGGCTCACGGTGGGGCTGAGAGCAAGCGGATGAATGGGAGAGAACTGCTAAGGGGATGGGAACTTGGATGAGATTTGGGGACAGTTTTGTTCCTGACATAGGGAGCCATGTAAAACCGTCCTGCAGTGGGAGTGGCATCTTTGGGGAGTTTATAAGGAGGTTCAGGTATAAATTAGAATTAACTCTTGCCTGATTTGACTACAATGGGCAAATTGCTTGTCCTTTTATTCCTCCTCCCTGTTTTCTCAGATCCAAACCAAGAAGTGATTTTTACTCACCTGATACTGAAAACCTCTCACAGGTACCCCATGACATGCTTAAAGGGTCTGAACAAAGTCAGAGAATCCACACCAGTTCAGCTGGGGAAAAGATGGGGGGAGGAAGGGACCTGAAGAATGGAGGGGAAACATCTTTCAGGCCAGGCTGTGCCTGTTAATGGACTAAACAGTCATCTGATTCTGGCATTCATTGCCACTGTCTTTACTGGGAGTTTGAGGGAAGCGTCCCAAAACACATTCTTCCAGAAACCAATGTTAAGATGGCTTCTTGATCCTAGTTCCTGAGAGGTGTTGATCACTGAGGAGCTCAAGAGCATAACGATATAGGGAGAACAAACAGGGGTCTGCTTCCTGATTTTAAAGCAAAGCAAAGTTTCCTTCATGAAAGACTCAGTGAAGAGAAGGGAGAACGGGATGAAAGGAAAATCAGTGGGCCGCTGTGGGCACTGACTTCCTGTCAGCCAGCCACGCAGCTGATCCATCCCAGTGCCAGGCCCTGTGGAGCCAGTGCACCAAGTATGCTGTCTCTCCCGAGGGCACAGCTGATTTCTGGGCCAAGCAGAGGATGGAATTTACTAATGGAAAGAAATACTATAAGGCAATGAAGGTTTTGTTGCGAAACAAAACAAAAGATTATGGAAAGCTTCTTTTTTTTTTTTAAGATTTTATTTGAGAGAGAGAGAGAAAGCGGTGTGTTGGGGGGGAAGAGCAGAGGCAGAGGGACAAGCAGACTCTGCACTGAGCACAGAGCCAGGTGTGGGGCTTGATCGCATGACCCTGAGATCACGATCTGAGCCGAAACCAAGAGTCAGAGGCTGAACTGACAGAGCCACCTGGACGTCATCCCAATCATGCAAAACTTTAAAATCACCTTTTGCAAGACTGAAATTAAAGTTTGCGTATACAGTGCTTGTGGGACCCCAAGTTGCTCCCATCACCACAGTCCCTTTAGGTGCCGTGTTTTACGCTTTCCTCCCTGAGTTCTTGTCTGTCTCTTGCATTTATCCCACAGCTCTGGAACCAGACAGACCTGCATGCAAGTCTTGGGCAGTCTTTGACCGCCCTGCCCCTATATCTTTGTGAGGTTAAATAATCTGATAGCCCACGTCATAGGGCTGGGGCGAGGTTCGACTAGTTAATATCTGTAAAGTACTTAGTGTCTGGCCCTCCAATCTCAAATGTAAGTTCCACGACCATAGGTATTTTTTGGTGCATTTTTGTTCACTGTTGCTTCCTCGGTGCTTAGAACAGTGCCAGGAACCAAAGTCGGTGATCAGTAAATATCTGCAAGTCAATGTACAGCATGAAGTTCTCAGTAAGGGTTACTTATTGTTATATCCTTCTTTAGAGTCCAAATCCCTTGAGAAAAAAGTCTTCTCTTTTTCTGTGACTTTGTATAATATCTAAGGCAGACCATGGCACCCTCTGTCCACTCTTGCCCTTCCTCCGGGCACATCACTGCTCTTCCCCTAAACCCTTTACACGCCTCCTTATGTCCTTAGCATAAAGTCCAGTATCCTTATGGTCGTTGACTTGCATATGGTGCTTTGGTCCTTGTCTCCTTATTCTTCATCCTCGGCTCCCTGAGAGCAGCTCCTCCCTGCCAGTGCCTGTAATAAAGCAGTTCTGTGCTCCCGTTTTATTGGACCTTGAGCCTCCTCCATTGAGCCATAGCATTTTGCTTCTGGCCCTTCGAACATGCTATTATTGCCTTTGCCCCAGTATTCTTTTATTCTCCTTTGTTTGGCTGCCTCATACTCATTCTTCAAGCTTCAAATTAAATGTTTCTTTCATTTTCATTGACTTTCTAAACTAGGTTAGATATTTCTTTGTAATTATGCTCCCATCACACTCCATCTGCCTCTTTTGCATCATTTAGCATACATTAATATTTGTCATATTGGTTTTGTACCTGACTGCAGAATCGACGAGGGCTGGTATCCAATCTGTATTGCTCGGTATGGTATCCCTGCAGTCTGGCCTGATGCGTGACACTCAGCAGGCGCCCGCAGATAGCTGTAAATCAATTTCAAGTGAAGGACATATAAAGAGGGAAGGTTCTGGACTCAGGCACACCGGGTTCTGATTCTACCGTCCCTATCTGCTTCTCCTGTGATTTTGGTCAAAACACTTACTTTATAGAGTCCTCATGCTTACTTATGCAAAACAGGGGTAATACAACTGATCTCAAAGGGTTTTATTTAAAGGTTAAATAGGATACAGTATGTAAAACGTCTCAAACAGTAGCTGGCTCATAACATGTGCTTAATGAAGTTAATCATTATAATTACTATTATTGGTGATCTCACTAAGCCTGGCCTTGAAGAAAAGCTGCTTATGTACTCACCGAGAATAAGTAATACTCGACAAATATTTAGGAATACCTGTTTCCTTTATTGTATTCCTTAATTACTCTCCGACACCAAGGTAAAGTAAATCTATTCTTGGCTTAAGGATGAAAGAAAACAACACACGGGTGTCCCTTCACTAAACTAAGTGACCAACTTATTTTTAATTCTTCATATAGCATTTGGGGCTTCACGTTTCTCTTCCTACACCTGGCTCACATATCGTATCGTTATTGTATGATTCAGGTGAGCAGAAGACACTAGAAGTACTGGTGAGCTTTGTATTGTGCCAGTCCCTTCATTTACAGTCTCTCATGTACTAATTATTAGCAAATAGACAGAGGAAGCATGTGGTGGTTAAAAGCACGGCCCTTAGAGTCAGAGATCGCGGTTCAAACCCGAGCTCCAGCACTTGGGCCAGCTTGTAAGGTAGGGCCTGGTACACAAGTGTCCAATGAACGGTGATGACGATTATGTTGTGAAATGGTAATGGGCAGTCATTTGGGAGACTAATGATTTATTTATTTATTTTAAGAAGAACTGCCTGAGTGTTCACAGAAGACACATTGTTTGGCAGAGACCACAAACGACTCCAGGAAAGTTCTCATCATGTTGTCACTGGAGAATTTTGGTTGTCAGTTGTTTTGTAGGTGTGTTTCTCAGAGCAGAGACCGAAGCCGAGTGGCGGAGCCTGAACAGGTAACTGATGTGTGAACACAGGTTTCGTTTAAGGTGGCTTGAGTAGCCCTTGTGAAATAGACGTCGGCCAGGTAGATTACTGCCCTGGTTGAAGGGAAACAAATGGATTCCAGTGGTCACAAGGGCAACAAGCAGGGAATAGAAAATAATTCAGTAGAGCTCTTCAAATGTGGTTGTAGTTGTTTTGCTGGAATACAGCAAGTCAGCAACTACTTTCCTACTTATTAAAGGAGTCTGTGCTTCATTCAGCAGCTTGGCTGTATCGACTGCATTTTCCTTGGTTGTATCCTTTAGTGATTCAGCAAAGAAATGCCTCACTGGCTCAACGTGCAAAGGAAAAGAACAACAGGAAAGAGGAGAATCAGAGGCTATGACTGTGACAAGAAGCATGGGGTGGGGGCAGTAGTCCAAGAGGCAGGTGTGATCTCCTCGGGTAGATGAAGGGGTCTTCCAGGCTCTTGAGGAGAGACCTCTTCTCAGTTCATTCCTTGTGTTGCATTTTGTTGAAAAAGGAATTGATTTTTGTTCTCTATTTAAGAGAAAATGGGGACACGTGAAAAAAAATACAGGAGAAAATTCTGTACAGAAACCGTGCTGATGTAGACAGAGGAAGAAACAAATGTCCCATCATTGTCTGTCACCATCCATACATGGGTTTGTAGAAAGAAAGCCTTTGAGAGACCTATAGCTTCATCTTACTTGCTCCCTTCTTACCCTTCAAGTATAGAGGGGTCCTTGCTCTTTTCTTTTGTAAGGAGGACTTAACTTTGCCTATTCAGGCTAGGCATTCGGTACAATGCAGATCAGCGAAAGTCAGAGGAGGCCTGGCATACCCGTGATCAAAGTATGTCCCCAGATCCCCTGTGATCACACACGAAAACCCAAAGTCTGTTTTTATTGATCAGTTTTTAGAAAGCACAAAATGTGAGCAAACACTCTAAATTGCATCATAGGCACTCGATATTTAATCAGCTTCTGGCTATGGCTAGCACCTGACATTTAGCTGAACCGTTCTTTTCTTAAAGAGAGTATTCATCTAGACTTTCCTTTCCTGAACGAGGGTGAATAAACGAGTCTGTTGTTGAAAGTTTCTGACACTGAGTGGCCTCTGAGGTCACCACCTATGCTGGTGGTCATGACGGTTTTGAGCTGCTAGGATTTTTAAGGTCTTCTTTTTATAAATGTGCCACCGAGGCAGTGTCGTCACGAGCTCTGATGCGTTAACACCATTCGCTGACAGTGGTCATTTCTTTACTGGACCTTCTTTTGGTACATTTCTCCCCACAGAATCCTTCGAGAAAGGTACATTTTAGCCATCCGATAGATGAAGAACATAGACTCTCAGCAGTGTTAACTTTTCTTTGCGATAGTACCACTGGAATTTGATTGGGAAGATCGACAATAGATTGGGGTAGCTCGGCATCAATAAACAGCAACTTTGCGGAAGGCCTGTATGTTTTTGTGCTGTTTGTTGTGAATGAATACGGCATAGACCCATAGCACAGGAGATTTGGGCTAATTCGATACAATACCACCATAACTGACAAATAGAAGTCAACCTGCAACAGATTTTAGTTCCTAAAATGCCAAATAAATTATACTCTTTTTGTCCTCAAAATGACAAATGTTTCTTTTGATACCATATGACAACCTGGGACAAAGGGGGAAAAAGTCAAATATACTTTAAAGGCAAGAAATAACCAGAGTGGTTTCCATGCGAGAAAAATACAGAGGAAATATAGTGGATCTTGCATGGTTCACCCGACCCCAACCGTTTTAGGATGGAAGCCCTTGTCTCTCAGCTCCTGGGAGCGCTAGTAGTCAGTGACCCTCAACTAGAGAGATCTCGGGCAACAATCTTCAAAAAAGCTGAAGAAGGCTGACTTGTCCAACTGTCCCTTCTTCAGGCCAGTGACTGGCAGATGTGGGGGATGAAAGAGTTGACCTCTGGCCCCAATTTGGGGGGGGGTCTGAAAGGCCATCCAGCTCCAGAGCTCCTGCAGGACTGGTGGAGACTTTAGTAGTCACTGTGTCGTGGTTCTCTGCGCTCTCTGCCCCTGACCGCCCTCCAGGGTGCTGATACCGAGGACAGTGCAGTAAGCCGCCCGCACACCGCTCTCAGAGTCTGCTGCCCAGCAGGCTCGAGATCAAGACGATCGGTGAGCACTTGGCACATGCCAGACCCTGGTCCGGGTGTTGTACATCAAATGCTCACTCTACCAGGTGAGGTAAGGCTAAGGAAACTGAGACCCAGCAAGATTAAGCAATTCGTCTGTAGTTACACAGTGGGGAGCGGAAGTGTCAAGATTCAAAGCCAGGCAGCCTGGAAGGGCCGCGGAGGATCAGCAGAGAGGGAGGAGAAAGGAGAGAGTGGTCAGGGAAGTAGGGGGGACACATGGTACAGCATGGGGAACGTGTAGAGAAGAACTGCAGTAGGAAGGGGGGATGGAGGGAGGGTCTGAGAAGGAGTGAGGGAAGGCTTTCAGGTTTCCTCAAGTGTGGAGTCAATGAAGTCAAATTACTGAACTTTTTTTTTTAAGGTATACCTCATTTTCACCAAAATCTTGAGCCAGAATGTTTCTCTAAGCCTCAAAAATAAATGCATTAAAATTCTGGAGTCTGAGAAAACCAAATAGTGGCACAGATGGGAAGCGACAGGTGTCTAGGGCCGGGCCGCACCAGCGCCGTGGAAAGCCCTTGGCCCCACCCTCGTCATCTGTGACCCTGCACCTGCCCTCCATGCACAGCCCTGAGGAGAGTCTGCATGTCTCCTGGCAGATGTGTAGAAGGACGTTCATGGTAGTATTGTTGCAAAAGTAAAGAACTGGATGATAACCCATCAGTAGAGAACGGGTTAATCAGTTGTGGTCCAGTTACTTACCACAGTGACACTTAGAGCAACCTACACAAAGGAACGGCAGGGACACACAGAGCGCGTGTGAATCCCACACACTCAACACCAGCCGAAATGAGAACGTTTCAAAATAAAAATCGTAGTACTGACAGAGCGCTTATGCTGTGCAGGGCACCGGTCTACATACTTTCCATATGTTAACTCGTTTACTTCTACCAAGATTCTAAAAGTTTGGATGTTATTATCAGTCCTATTTTATAGAAGGGGAAACCAAGTCATGCAGACATTAACTGCCTAAGGTCACACAGATACTAAGTGACTGAGCTAGAATTTGAACACAGGCAGCTTAACACCAGAGACCCTGCCCTTATCACTCTAATCTTCTGCTTGGCCAGGTACTATGGTACAATTCTTAAATGAAGTTTAAAAATAAGCAAAACTAAATATATGCTGTGTGTGAATGTGTGTGTGTGTATTATATACACACACATATAAACACATGTATTTCCCCCCCACACAGTACGAGAATATTCATATAATATATATAATATATTATAAATAATTATAATATTATAATTATAACATGTGTATGTTATATATACATAATACACACACACAGGGAATAATGAGCTCCCAATTCAGAATGCTGTTGCCTCTTTAGCTGGAGAGACAGTGGAAGGGGACAGGGAAGGAGAGTATAGACAGATGCCAGGGTGTTGGTACTTCCTAATTCTCGAGATGGTAGAGAGTTTATTGGGTCTTCTTATTCTGTTTCACAACCTCATATAATACATAAAGGTAGCACATACGTCATGCATCCAATAGGACATTAAAGAGGAACCATCTAGGGAACCTACTGAAATGTAAATTCAGAGGCCCAACCTGAGAATTTTAGGAATCTTCCTTTTTAAAACAGTCCAGGCAGTTGTCACGGGGAGTCCAGAGCCCATGATAGGCACAACCCGAGATAGAAGCTGGGGCAGATTCTTACCCACTAGGATCAGTGGTCTATTGCTACTTAGCAAATAACCCCTAACTTAGTGGCACGTCTAGGGACCATTTGCCTGGCTGGGAGCTGGAGCTGCCGCCGGCTGGCCAGCATGTGGCCTCTTGCCTTCAGTAAGCCTCACCGGGCTCTCCCCATGGTGTCAGGCAGCCTTTCCGGCGAGCCAGAGAAGCTGCAAGGGGGCAGCGTGTAAGTGCCTGGCATGGCCTGACTTTAAGCTCTTGACGGCAGAGGCGTCCATGTCAAAGCCGTCTGTCTCCAAAATGTGCCAGCTGTGGGACACAGCTGCTAGCAAAACCACTAGATAAGGAGGCAGGACGCCCCTCCTCCCTGTGCCCCTGCATGAAGTTCCCCTTTTAGAAAGCCCTGGGGAACCTAGCTAACTCAGGACCGACCCAGCGTCTCTCTTGCTTTGCCCTAATTCCTGCTCTTATGTTTTAAATTCACCAATGAAGAGTCAGCCTGTGAAACACTACCCCACCCTCGGACCCTAACAGAGGCAGAGCCCCAGGTCCACCCTCCCCCTACTCTCTAGCTGAGACCTTGCTGTGTGGCCCTTGGGCATGCCATCTATGTTCCAGGACCCATGAGTACAAATCTTGCTCTTTAAAGGCTCCAGATGGCTTTGCTGAGGTGCACACTGGAATCATAACAAGAACTACAAGGGCAGGTGAGGACACAAGATCGGCCCCAGTGGTGATTGGGGACATGCATGTGGGGCTCTCTAGGACTCAATATGGCCCAAGTGAGGGCCTCGGGCATTCCTAGCCCAGAACAGCACTGGCAATAGGCTGGGACCTGGAACGCGCAATGTCACATTTGCTACACTCGATGGTAGAAAACAATCACAGTGCGAGGTCAGATAGACGGCATAGAGAAACGGACTGTCCCTCAGGGTGTGAGGAATGGTGAAGGCCGTTGCAAAGAAGTGTGCATACAGGGGTGGGTATGAGTACTGCAGCTGGCTTTGTAAGCACTTTCTTACTCCAGTGCTGGACCATATGCATTTGGTCAGAGCATCTTTAAACACTTCCTTTTTATAAACCACTTTGTTGAGATATGATTGACATGTAAAGAGCTTCACCTATTGAAAGATGAGTTTGGAGAGAAGTATACACTCGCGAAACCATTACCACCATCAAGGCCAGATATACCCATTATGTTCCAAAGTTTCCTTTCATCCTCTTTATTGTTATTATTATTATTAATTAATTATTGTTTGTGTGTGCTTGTGTGTAGGGATTGGGTAAGAACAGCTTAATCTTTTGTGCTTCTGACGCTCTTTCTGGCACACACTGTGGAGACAGGCAACTGACCAATGAATTAAGGGCTGAGATCCCGACCAAATTCATCTTTGCTCAAAACTACCCCTGCTCCAACATACAAGAGGCAACATTGTTTATAATAGTAAAATACTAGGAATACTAGAAACCGACTTGATGTTCATCAATACTGGACACGTTAAATTACAGTACATCCCTGTAACAGGTATACTTAATATAACAATGCATCCATTAAAAAGAATAAAGTAGATCTCCTATTGACACAGAAGTATCTCCAAAATAGATTAGTAAATGAAAAAAAAAGCAAAATGCAGAAGAGTGTGTATACTACACTTCCATTAGCATTTTTAAAAATTTATTTATTTGAGAGAGAGAGAGAGTGGGGAGAAAGGGCAGAGGGAGAGGAAAGAATCTCAAGCTGACTCCCCACTAAGCATGGAGCCCAATGCAGGGCTCTCAGGACCCTGAGATCATGACCTGAGCTGAAATCAAGAGTCTGACTCTTAACCAGCTGAGCCACCCAGGTGCCCCAGGCCGTTTGCATTTTTAAAGGATGTTTTTGTATGTATAAGCTCTCTCGAAGGATATACAAAAAGAGGAAACTGGCAATATTGGATTTCTCAGAGGAAAAATACGGACAACTGGGAGGCAGGGATAGGAGGGGGACTTATTTTTGCATTGTTTGAATTTTATCATCATGAGTAAGAATCATCACCTGAGCAAAGCACGTGAATAGAATAAATACATTGTTCTTTCTTGCTTATGTACTTTCACCTTCAGACAGCACGTCCTCCTGCGGGATTCCCCTGAGGAAGCCGGATGCTCCAGCCCTGGTCATCAGCCCATGCCTGAAGTCATCCCGCTTGAACTCAAAGGTTCTTGAGGGATATTCTCTTTTGGGCTCTTTTTTCTCCAGAATAAAACTGGCAGTTGCTATCCTGCCCACTAAATTACAGAGAAGAGAACCAAAATTTCTCCATTCCTCCTATGAGCTGGCCATGGGGCCAGGTGTTTTTACACATTATGTTTTCATTTTATCTTTTTAACAAATCCCTGAAGTAAGAATTATTATCTTCCCCGTACAGGTTCGTTACCCAAAACTCAGAGCTAAGTAACTTTCCCAAGGTCGTTCAACTAAGAAATGGCAGAAGCAGGATTTAGGGCCAGGTCTAACCCCAGAACTTGTGCTGTTTATAAAATCTCCCTCCCCTGCCCTCATTTGGTGGCACCTAAAATTCCCAGCCTCTTGTTTATTCTTTTTTTAGCCCCCCTATAATTGAAGGCTCCTAATAAAAGGCAAATGTGCCCCGGATGAGTAACACATTAAAAATCCACAAAGATCTTGCTGCGTTCTGAAGACCAAATCAGTCCTGTGTGGGGTCTGCACAGCACAGACCGCCTGGGCAAAGGCAGCAAACTTTTAAAAACAACTGAGATTCGACAGCAGCTTTGAGTTTACAGAGCGCTTTTACGGACAGAACTGGCTTAACCCTCACAGCATATCTGCGGTGTCATGTTCCCTTCAGCCCAGTTTACCACTGATGAAAGGGAGTGTGCGGGAGGCTCAGTACTTTGTGGTCCCACGTCCACCAAATGACAGGCCAGGGCTCAGCTGAGGTCTCCCGACTCTGTCCTGGCACCAACAGGCTCTCTTGATTTTTTTTTTTTTTTAGATTTTATTTATTTATTTGACAGAGAGACAGCGAGAGAGGGAACACAAACAGAGGGAATGGGAGAGGGAGAAGCAGGCTTCCCGCCGAGCAGGGAGCCCAACACGGGGCTCGATCCCAGGACCCTAGGATCATGACCTTAGTCGAAGGCAGATGCTTAACGACTGCAGGCTCTCTTGATTTTGAACAACCCTCAAGGACCCATAGGACCAAAACAAAAACAAACAAAAAGCAAGCCCTTACAATTGCTCCAAAGTCTGTCCTTGTCCAAGTTAGGCTCACTCCTTGACTCAGTTAAGATATGGCAGTGATGATACTGGAAAGGGAGACACTCACTAGAGAGCAAAATTATTAGCATGGCATCTTTTTCCTGATGAAGACTTCACGGTGTGCAGTGTAGCTCCGCAAACCTTTGTAAGGTTTTCAAGTGCTTGGTGGCACCGAGAGTGCAGAAAAGCAACGGGAGACCGGAGGGAGACCTCGGGCTTTGAACGTCATCCTCAAACCATCGAACGTTGATCATTCATGCCTTGCTCGTTCTTCCTTTCACTCAGGTATTTTTTGAGTGCCTGCGACCTGCCAGGAATATTACAGAGATCACAGATATAACAACAATGGGACAAAATCCCAGTCCCATGGACTTTTGTATGCAAATAAATAAGTAAATAAATGGATTGAGCTCCATTGTTGGGCTGGGAGAAGCTAAACAGGCTAAGGGGCGCAGAGTGGCTGGGATGTGTGGGTGTGCCTGCTGGGGCAAGAGTGTGTCTGCCAGGTGGACCAGGAAAGACTTTTCCGAGGAGGCGGTACTAGTATAAATGAGAAAGAAGGATTAGCCCAGAGAAGTCCTTGTCTAGCAGAGGAAACAGCTCAGCTTGAGTCAAGAAGAGGGTAGGGGAATTCAAAGGACAGACAGATGGACAGGGTAAGCAGAGCGGGGGTTAGTGAAAGGGAGAGGAGGTGCGGGAGGAAGTCACTCCAGATCATGGCATGCTCCTGAGGCCAGGAGACTGCTTTGTTCTAGTTAACAGGAAGCCAACGTGTGATTTTAAGCAAGATAATCTGATTTGTATTTCAAAAGGGTCACCCTTCCTACTATAAGAATGGGCCCTAGGGGAGCAAAAGTCAAATCAGGAAGACTGTGGAAGGCAGACAGTTGATAAAGATAAGACATGCTCCACGGCAGCACAGCGAGGCATGTGATAGCCCAGGGACCAAGTCTGGCCCTTGTGGAAACAGTCTGCCAAGCCCTGGACAAGGAGATTGCGAGAAGTGGTACATTCAGAAGCTATTTCAGATGTGGGGGTAACAGGATGGGATTGGACATGGAGGCGGGAGGGCAGAGTGGCAAAGCGGAATCCAGGGTGTCGGCAAATAGGTAAGTGGTGATATCATTCACGGAGATGGGAAAGACCCAGGGAAGAGTGGTTTTGAGATAGGGAAATTTAAAATATCATTTTAGACTTGTGTGAACAGCTAACGCAAACCCCATTTTTAAGGTTTTTTGTGCATTAGGACAGCAATAGTGATGAACAAAAACTGTCCTGTTATGGACACTATTATTCCCATTTTACAGATGCCTAAACTTGCATGTTCTGAACCCTGTCCACACTAAACTACTCTCTGGAGAAGCGTATGCATTGACGGTATGATTGGTAGTATTATTGTCATTTTCCTCCAACCACTCGGCCAAACCCCATTCCTGAAGCACCCGGATGACCCATATTCTATATTCATACATTTGGTTGCCAAGACTTTCTCTTTTTCTTTGCTGGGAAAAAGTTAATTCAGAATTGTGTCCTACAAATTCAGTTTTCAACCTCTGTTGAGTCTTTCATCTTACCTGAAAAGTTTTTCATGTGTCCCAGGTGAACTTTCTTGGGACAAACGAGCAAACTCATTTTTTGGTGTTAGGAGTTGTTCTCCTAACAACATTTGGAATGGTTGTGACTGTCTTCAAGCATCCAGCTGCCACTTCCTCCAAAGAACCATAATCTTCAGCTCTTGGGATGCTGAAGGCTAGGGAACCTTCACCTTTGCCATCTTCCTCCACCAAGCCAGCTTCTTTTCTTTTTTAAAAATTAAAACAATTTTTTTTCTTCTTATTTTTTCATTATTATGTTCAATTAGCCAGCATACAGTACATCCTTAGTTTTTGATGTAGTGTTCAATGATTCATTAATTGCATATAACACCCAGTGTTCACCACCACACGTGCCCTCCTTAATGCCCAACACCCAGTTACCCCATTCCCCCACCCCCTTCCTTTCTATAACACTCAGTTTGGTTCCCGGAGTCCAGAGTGTCTCATGGTTTGTCTCCCTCTCTGATTTCTTCCCATTCAGTTTTCCCTCCCTTCCCCTGTGGTCCTCCGTGCTATTTCTTATATACCACATATGAATGAAACCATATGATAATTGTCTTTCTCTGCTTGACTTATTTCACTTAGCATAATCCCCTGCAGTTCCATCCATGTCGATGCAAATGGTGGGTATTCATCCTTACGGCTGAGTAATATTCCATTGTACATATGAACCACATCTTCTTTATCCGTTCATCTGTTGAAGGGCATCTTGGCTCCTTCCACAGTTTGGCTAGTGTGGACATTGCTGCTATGACCATTGGGGTCCAGACAGCTTCTTTTCATCTACTGTTTCTGCTTCTCTCCTGTCCCCATATTTCAGTGGAAGAGGTGTCTCTTTTCCTATTAAACTTACTGGATTCTATCGCTCCTGACCCCTGGGACCTTACTCCATCAGTTATCATCAGACCAAAAACACAGTAACTGCCAGACAAGCAAACAACAACAACAACAACAACAACAACAACACGTCAGCCACACCATCGACCTCCACACATCCCCTTCCCCCATCTATTCTCCTTCCTTTCTAGCCAAACGACTTGAAATAGTCATTTAAATACACTTTCCATTTATATTCATTACCCATGCTGTCCTCCGTCTTTGGCCAAATCAGCTACTGATTACCGAGAAGTTAGCTATTCCTGGCGCTACAGAAGGTCTATTACATTGATTATCTCCTTTGAGTCCTGACAATACTGTGAGGAACTCATTATTATCCCCATTTTATAAAGACACCGAGTCTGAGAAAATTAATTTGCCCACTGTCACTCCTAGTGCAGGGAAGAGCTGGGGTTCAAGTCGAGAATGTCCTCCACTGACCCTAAATCGCTAGAACATCTCTCCTTGCAAACTGAGGTTCACTTGTTGACTTAGTAAAATGAACATTTGGAATTTGAATCCAAGTTTTCATTTGCCTATTGATCGCGTGGGACTGTATGTTTTCTTGTTTATTTGGTTTTACTACACCAAACTGCATTTTGCTGAGAATTTCCTTATGCTATCAAGGGAGGGGAGTATAGAATTTAAAATTTTATCACTTTAGGAAAGCAGGGCTTTCTTGACGGTAATTCTTTATATCTGTATAGACCCTTAGGCTTTCACTTAATACTCATGTCTCTTCTCTCTTCCAGCCGAGGAGAGAGATGCTTCTAAAATCGATAGACTGGTGATACACACCGCAGCCCAGCTCTGCTGGGAAACAGCAAATGCATATGCATTCATAAGATTCAGAAATAGCTGCAAAGCGCAGAACACTGTGTCTGGATACTCCAGTCACACACATGGGGTCCCCAGTCCCTGTCTACCTCGTGCCCATTTATTATTTTTTTTATTTTTAAAAAAATTTTTAAAGTTCCGTGATTTATTACTTGCGTATAACACCCAGTGCACCATGCAATATGTGCCCTCCTTACTACCCATCACCGGTCTATCCCATCCCCGCCCCCCCCCCAAAGCCCTCAGTGTGTGAACCATGAGAGACTATGGACTCTGGGATACCTCGTGCCCATTTAAAGACATTTAAAGTGTACATTTAAAGTGTACATCATGGTAATTTGATACTCATATACATTGTGAGGGGCCTCCGCCCACGTAGCTCGTTCACGCATCTACCACCCCACACACGTACTTTTGTGTGTGAGAACATTCAAGTTCTATTCCCTTAAGAGATTGCAATTATCAGTGTTGTCAACTAGAGTCCCACGTTTTACCTGAAATCCTCAGTCCTTATTCATCTTTAAAAAAATGGATTATTGAAGTGTTGTTGACAATGTTTTAGTAGTTTCAGGTGTACAGACCTTGTTCATCTTACAGCTGAAAGTTTGTACTAACGTCTCTTATTTTCTCCACCCCTGGTCCCTGGCAACCACTTTTCTACTCTGTTTCAATGAGTTTGACTTTTTTTGGGGGGGGGATTCCACATGTGATACTCTGCAGCGTTTGTCTTTCTGTGTCTGACTTATTTCACTTAGCATAATGCCCTCGGGGTCCATGCATATCATCCCAAATAGCAGGATTGCCTTCTTTCTCCTGGTTGAATAATATTCCAGCGTGTGTGTGTGTGTGTGTGTGTGTGTGTGTGTGTGCATGTGCGTGGGTGTGTGCGTGTGACTTCTTCATTCGTCTTTCCATTGATGGGCCCTTAGGTTCTTCCCATATTTTGGTTATTGTGAATAATGCTGCAATAAACATGGGACTACGGAAATCTTTTCAATATCCTGCTTTCATTTCCTTTGGATATATACCTAGAAGTGGGATTTCTGGATCATAGCGTAGTTCTATTTTTATTTTTATTTTTTATTTTTTTTAAAGATTTTATTTATTTATTCGACAGAGATAGAGACAGCCAGTGAGAGAGGGAACACAAGCAGGGGGAGTGGGAGAGGAAGAAACAGGCTCCCAGCAGGAGCCTGATATGGGGCTCGATCTCATAACGCCGGGATCACGCCCTGAGCCGAAGGCAGACGCTTAACTGCTGTGCCACCCAGGCGCCCCTATTTTTATTTTTTTGAAGAACCTCCCTACTGTTTTCCACAGAGAATGAACCAATTTACATCTCCACCAACAGTGCATGAGGGTTCCCAGGAAGAACTTTAAAGACCCTAATTTTACCTTTTCATAGGTAAGAAAGTTAAGGTTCTGATGTGCCAAGTGAATGGTTGAGCCAAGTTTTGGGGAGTTGGGACTGACCTCAGTTCCCCTGACTCTTAGCACAGTGCTCTTTCACCCTCAGTCACTTGATGTAATTGAGTTCCATGTGTAGGGATACACCGGTTCGGGAGCTTGGAGATTCTAGCTGTTCCCTCATTGGTATGCACCGTGGTACTTCTGAGCCAGGCTGATGATTTCCCTTTTCCTCTGATTCCCCTGGGGATAAGAAGCTTGGAATTCCCATCAGAGGCTCTTAGATTCTGAGCTTTTTAATGGAATGTGTCCTACTATCCTTGTGAATTAGAAAGAGCAAGGTCGACATGCTTTCCACTGGCTGGGAAGCCAATGACTTGGTGAAGATTACCTTGACGTGAGCATGCCCAGTGAGCCCTGCAACAGCAAAGCACAGCTCTCTGCCACATTCATCATTTTAGTAATTAATTAGGTTCCAGCCTAAAAGGCCATTAATCTCTATAGATTTTGTCTGCCAAAGCCCAGAATCTCTTCTGTTGAAAAATATGCTGATCCACTTGCAAAGTTGGAGCAGAGAAAAAGAAAAGACGAACAGCTGGCTCATCAATTCTTGGCCAGCTATGCTCACCATGGCGGGCTGACTCATGTTCTTGGCTGGAGAAGTGGATGCCAGTTCAGTGTCCTAGAAACCTGCTCTTCCACTGTGAAATTGGGGTCCTAAAAGCCACCAAATGTTTATGGCAGAGAGCTGGGAAGTGCTGGAATGATCATTTCTAATCTGTTCATCGCTATTCCCTCTCACTCCCACTTCCACCTCTAGCCCTCGAATTTCTAATAAAAATCCCCTTAGTCTACATGCTGCAGTGAAAAGAGCTCTACAAAGACCTATGCGTTTGATTTCTGTCTACTCCTCTTTAGCTGTGAGCCCTTAATCGAGTCATGGAACCTCCTTGGGCTTGGTATCAGCTTCCTGGTGCTGCTGTAACAAATGACCTCATACCTAGTAGCTTGAAACAAACATGGAAATGTATTCTGTCACCATCCTTGAAGCCAATTGGCAGTCTGCAATCATCATTGCTATGCTGAAATAAAGATGCTGGTAGTGCCATGATCCCTTCAGAGGTTCTAGGGGTAACCCTTCCTCCCGTCTTCCAGCTTCTGGTGGCTGAAGGCATGCCACTAAAGGTACATGACACTTGGCAGACAGCATTCATTTGATTTAATGAATATTTACTGAACACCCCTTCTGCTCTTGCAGCTGCTGAGAATACCGCAGTGAACAAAACAGATTAAGTCTCTGCTCTTGTGAAGCTTGAGTCTAGCGGCTTATAAATGCATGGTCATAAGGAGGAGACTTATTTCTACCCACTACCTGCTCACCACCCTTCTACTGTTACGTGCTGAAGCTGTGCCAGTCTTAAGAGTTTGTCTTAAATGCTGCCTTCTCCATGCAGCTTTCTTTGTTCTAGCCTGCATGCTTAAACTTTCTTCTGAATCTCCCAGACACCACACTTTACCCTAACTGTGTTTATCATATTCTGTTAGTCACTTTTAAAAACTATACTCTGTACAGTCTCTTGGGGGTTCCTTATCTCAGGGCTCAAGCTAGGGATGAGAGAAGCATGAGGTTGGGGCTCTGGGCTCCCACTCCACTTGGCCAGGGCTGGTTTACCTTTACTGTTTACATCCTGAGCTTCTAGTAGGATGCCATCTCTAGGAGTTCTATGACAAAAAGCACTTGATAATAATTGGTCTTGATCAGCGTGTCTTGACCCGAGCTGCTGTGACAGCGCGTGTGGCTCCCATTCCACTACACCAATGCCCTGCTGGAACCCATTCCACTTCTGCCCAGATACTCTCATTCAGTAGGTCTGTGGTGGGGTATATAAGCTCCCTGGGTAGTTCTGATGCAGTCAACTACGGATGCCACAGCTCTCCATGGCTCTACATTGAACCAGATCATAAATGACTTGAAAAGATTAAATGCTTTTTTGTTTGTCTTTATAGCCACCCCCCCCCCAGCATATAGCAGGCACGCCTTTGAATTTTTGCATCTTTAAGACACTCAGGAAGAATGGTTATGTTGTACCAGCAGCAACAACAAAACAAATCCTACTGTCTTCTGTTAGTGAGATTCCGTCAGAGACCCAGAGCTGGGAGCTTGCTTCTCGTGTCCTCATCTGGGATCCAGGCTGAGGGAGCAGTTACCACTTCAAATATTAGTAGCTGCTCTTATTCAAGGTCCCACATTTGAAATGACATGTCATTCCTGCTCCCAGCTCATTGGCCAGGACTATTTGTATGGCCCGATCCAACTCTAAGGGAACTGAGACATGAAATCCTACCATGTACCTGGAAACCAAAGCACAGGAAAACCTTGGGAAATAACACTTACGACCATCACAGTGCACTCTTCTGGTTAGCAAACATTTGGCACATTTTCCCTTCCACAGGCAAAGTACTCTCATGCCACCCCATGGGAGACAAACCAAAAATTCCAGGTAGACACTCCCTTGGTCACCAGCTGGAAGTCTAGGGGCTGGGGGGGATGCAAGGCAGTGTCTGTATGAGATGGGAACGCTCAGTGGTGTCCACATCGGATCTGGCTGGGACTCATCTGATGTGCAGCTCTCTGAACTAAATTAAAAGACAGGTCTTAATGTCCTGTAGTAGTTTCCTATGGTTATCATAACAAATTACCGATAACTGGTGGCTTAAAACAATAGGAATTTGTTCTCTCGCAATTCTGGAGACCAGACGTTCAAAATCAAGGTGTCAGGAGGGCTGTGCTCCCTCCCAAGGTTCTGGGACAGACTCCCTCCTCCCCTCTTCCAGTGCCTGGCATCGGCAGGTGCTCTGTAATGTGTGGCTGCACCGCTCCGTTCTCTGCCTCCGTCCTCACGTGGCTTTGCCTCTGCTGTCTGTGTGGGCATCCTTCTCTAGGTGACACTCGTCATTGGGTTTTGAGCCTGCTCGGAAAATCCAGGATGATCTCATTTCAAGAGTCTTAGTTTAATTACATCTGCAGAGACTCTTTTTCCGGAATAAGGTCACATTCATAGGCTGAGGGATTAGGATATGGACATATCTTTTAGAACCTATAATTGCAGGTCACTCTAGTTTCTCCTCTGGCCAAAACTCACATCCATCCACAAGCAAAATACATTCACCAGTCCCAAAACTCTCCAATTTTTTAGCCCATAACAACAACATCAGCTGTGTTATCAGTTCAAAAAATCCCCACTGTCATGCCCTGAGCCATTTAAATCTGTTTATAGATGAGACTGAGTATACTTGATCCTGGGGAAAAAATTCCTCTCTATTTAAGGACTCGTGAAACTAGAAAACAAGCTACATGCTCCCCAAACACAATGGTGTGACAGGTATAGGACAGAAATTCCCATCCAGAAGGGAATTGGAGAAAATGAAGAGGTCACTGGTCCCACACAAGGTCTAAGTCCAGCAGGGGAAATTCTGTTAGGTTCCAAAGCCAGAGAGTAATCCTTTGTGGCAAGACTCCACCCTCTGGACCCATGATGGTCTCTGTGCCACCTGTTATGTCTCTGCCCTTGACGCCATCTTTCCTATTTTGCGGGGTAACATGTGTTCACAGCTGAGTAGCTCTATCAGCCAATTTCCTGACTGTAGAATTTTGGAAGTCTCATGGCCTTCTTTCATTTTTTTCTGTCATTGTCCCTTTCAGTACAAGCTGTCAGTTACTTTTGATTACAGGTACAAAGACCCCTTTTTCACAAATAAGGTCATGTTCACAGGTTCTGATGATTAGAATGTGGACCTATCTTTTTGGGGGCCACCATTCAACCCACTACATTCTCCCATCCCCATGCCCAATATATATTAGTGGAATACAGATAGGATAACTGAAATAAACATTTTGGTTCCTAAAAGAATGTGAGACTCTCCAGTCACTGGTCTGTAGCAATTCTGAACTCTTACCTCGCAGATGTTGTGATGGCCCTCTATTTTGGGAGTGGGAAATGCTTCTTGATTAACCATAGCTTTGGAGTAGTTCCCCCGCCTGATGTTCTCCATGGATCTTCCCCACGTCCACCTCTTGGGGAGATTCTCGTTTTCCCATAATCCTGCAGTGGTATTTTAGAACATGCCCTTCTTGAGATCTGAACAGCTTTCTCAGTCATAGACTGGTGGGATCCAAGTGTCATTTTGAATTTTGAATACCGTAAACGTTTTTAGTCCAGGCTCACAGTTTCTTTGGCAATATAACTCTTTAAAAACTCACTGAGATCCTTATCTATTTGCTCCTACTCAGTTCTATGTGCCAATAGCCACACCTACAGTTCTTTCCCAAACACTTTTTACATTTGCTATACTTTTATGCTTTCTTTAACTCGTAACTTTCTTTCAAATCATCTATGAGTTTCTCAGTCTATCAGGCTTCAGTGGGAGAACCACACGTCTAATCTCTTCTCTGAAGTATTTTGCTCAATTGCAGGTATATACTGGGTATCATGAAATTAAATGGATCTCTGGTTTCAGACACCTTATTTCCTTCAGAGGTTTGACAAATGGATGTTATGATTATTGATTCCATCCTTTACTCAAGGCTGAATTTTAGTTGGTTCAAAGATCCTCATAGTTTTATCTTTTCTTGCTTAGCATAATAAAATGTAGCCTTTTCTATCCCTACACATACTCAAATTCCTGGATATTTTCTATTTCTTTCTCTGGGCTTATCTTTTTCTTGTGCCTTGTCAAGTTCAGCCAGCTAAACAAACACATGCTACTAATATCTTATTTTATTTTATTTTTTATTTTTTTTGAGAGAGGGAGAGAGAGCATGGAAGGTGTGGGTGGAGGGGCAGAAGGAGAAAGAGAGAAAAATCCCATACAGGCTCTATGCCCAGTGTGGAGCCTGATGTGGGGCTCAATCCCATGACCCTGAGATCATGACCTGAGCCGAAATTAAGAGTTGGACGTTTAAGGACTGAGCCATCCAGGGGCCCCTACTAATCCTTTTTATAGCATTTTCTCTGATATGTGAAAGTTTCTTTAGGGATCTCATTTGCCTTCCAAGTTATAATCGGCAGCATTTTTATTAAATATTTTGTCACTGTTAGCATTCTTCCAGTCTCCAATAATACTTTCAGTTTCTGAATCAGCTAGAAAATATAGATTTTATTGAAATAACAAAAGACTTCAAAAGGGTTTTAAATACAAAAGTTTTATTTTTTGTTCACACTGTATGTCTAATGTAGATTGGGTGGGTGGGTGGAGGGTTGCTTCTTGTCCTCTGCAATCCAAAATAATGGTTATTGTGTATCTTATGCAATTTTCAACCTTACTATTGGTTGTGTTGTCTACATGTCAAGCACTTTGGCATCAAAACACAAAAATTAATTAAATGATTTCCTTTCACTTTTAACCTTATCACTAGCTTCATTCAAATAAGCAGAAAATTCACAGCTGAAACTATTTATTTTTTTGAATTTTGTTTATTTTAACAGGCTTCGATTCACTTTATTTTTCTCCTATAAAACTCTGGTGGTCAAGCTGGAGTCTGGTGTGGGTCTTTACAAGACCTTCAGTGAATCCCTGAGAGGGAGACTTGGTGAACACAGTCCCTTTCCAGAGGTAAGGGGTGAGACAGCTGTAGGTCTCAGAAATGGAGTCAAAAGTGGTTGTAGCCAAGTTGCCCAGGGTAACGGTGCAGCCCCTGGTGGGAGCAAGGTGTACCAGTCATCAATCCCGCCATCATCAGTAGTTTCTTGGACACAGGGTCTGGGAAAATGCCATTGCTTCTGGGGGTGGTGACGAGGTGCACATGCACAGAGTCACAGAGGCTGGTCATATAGCCTGGAACAGTGTGGGGCTTTCTGATCTTGTTGCCCCAGTAGCCTCACTGTATGGGGATGATGGAAATCTTGGTCAAGATGATGGCCCCATGGATGGCAGTGGCTACCTCCTTGGAGCACTTAACACCCAGACCTACGTGTCCACTATATTCTCTGGTGGAAACCAATGTCTTGAACCTGGTCTGCTGGGCAGCACGGGTCTGCTTTCGCATTGGCATAATCTTCAAAACCTCATTCTTGAGGGATGCCCCCAGGAAAGAGTCAAAGATCTCAGATTCCTTGGTGGGCAGAGAGAAAAGATACATCTCCTGCAGGGACTTGATCTTCATATCCTTGGCCAGTTGGTCCTGCTTGGTTTCAGGGATCCACTCCTTGTCCATGTCCTTGCCTCCCCGAGCCCCCAGCCTCTGCCCCACCCGGGCTCACTCCGATCCCTCTTCCACCCCAGCCCGGATGCCCTAGGGAAGTCCCTGTGGCCTTCCATTCCAGGGACTTCCCATTCCAGGCTCCTGGTGCAGCACTGGTGTTATATGCCGTTTGGTGTTTTCTTGGAGAAGAAGCTGGAACTATCTTATTTTTTAAATTAGCAAACCTTAGTTCTGAGTTATTGAGCAAAACTGACCTGATGGTTGAGGAGCTGAACAAAATGAGTACCCACAACAAAATGAGTACCACAAGCAATTTCTCCTTGCTTCAACACATAGTATATTTGATGGAAATAATCTCAGCTTTCATGCTGATAACATTGAGATGTGGGTATGGTGATGATTAGAGATATTTCACAAATATTTCCAGCCCCGCCCCTCCCCGTGCACTTCCAGGCCCCTTGGTGGTTGGAGAGATCTATGACTATTTCTCATCCAGAAGCGCTAAACAAAGTAAGACCTTCAAAAATTTTCTTTTCCTTTGCCACCATGACCAGCAATATTAGAGATGATGGCTGTTCAATCAGCCTGGATACTACAGTAAAGAGATGAGAACAAAATTTGAACTTTGTATTTCAAAGCCATTTGAAGTTTCTCTGTTTCTTCAACAAAATCTGTACTTACTGATACAGAAATTGAAACTATTATTGGGGCTGGAAGAACTAACTTGCAAATGTGTTGAATTAAAAGAAGATGTATTGCAAACATGCTGGGTTATCGAACAGGTCACAAGAGAAAGTCGAACGACAATAAAAAACCGTTAAAGGACTTGAAGGCATCAGACCCTTAGAAGGAACTGAGTTTGCAGATTGAAATGTGCTCAGGGCTCTTTCTGTCCTTCAACTCTGCTTTTTTTTCACATATCAGCTTTTTTCCCTCCTCCGTCACCACAGGTCAGTCTTTCCACAGATGAGAAAATATGGCTTTTTGTTTTTTAGTTTGATGCATTTCAGTATTGGTCACCTGAAAGGCACTGGTTTGTCCCAAGTACATGACGAAATCCAAGAAATAGACTCATTGGTAGGAGACAGTTATCTACCCTTGGACCAATCAGCTGCGGTTGCAACAGCTGATTGATGGGAGTATGGGGACTGTGGGATTGTGGAGACGGTGGAGACCCTGTGCTCATGTGGGAGTGTGATTTCTTTGTACTTGTTTCGTAACTTCCTTCATACTCATGTGAATGAGACAAGGGACTTGAAGGGGGTAATTCCTGCATAGGTATCTTCACTACTTGTTCAAATATTCTTTTTTTTTTTTTTTTTTTGATGTTTCCTCACTAAGTTTGCTAGTTAGTTAACAGGTCAAATCAACCATTCATTTTTGGACTTATTTAGGAAAAGCAAACATTTTCTTTAAAACATGAGGACAACAGAACAAGCAATTCGTGGGGACAATGTCAAATGTTTCCTAGCTGAACTAACATAGTTTCAGAAAGTTTTTTATACACTTGATCTGTTAGTGGAAAGAGAGTTGGAGAGGGCTTTATTTATTTCTTAGAGCACTATGGGTCTCGAAAGGCATCAGTTACCATATTGAATCTTGGTGTCTAGGGAAATAATTTTCTGCTCTTCTTTCTGGGTGTATAAGATATCATAGCAGCCTGCAACATCAAAATTATTACTTAGATATGAGTTGAGTGACTCACAACTTAATAGTGATTCCAGAAGCTTTGGCTAGCTTCTCTCTTGAGAGTGCGCATTTATTCAATCCTTCTTTCCAAATAGTAGATGCTAACACCATGAAAAGTCATTGCATACTTTGGTAGTTAAGTTGACCACGCTGACTCAGTATTCATATGCATGAATTGTGCATCATGGGGAAAGGTGATGCTTACC
Source organism: Ailuropoda melanoleuca (assembly GCF_002007445.2). Classification (NCBI taxonomy): domain Eukaryota; kingdom Metazoa; phylum Chordata; class Mammalia; order Carnivora; family Ursidae; genus Ailuropoda; species Ailuropoda melanoleuca. The sequence continues at coordinate 73,224,686 of NC_048225.1, forward strand.
ACATTTTCTTTCCTAAAATGGAGATGACAATACTGACCTCAGGTCAAAAGGGTATATGCCTTGAATTTTATTTTTATTTTTTTAATTTTTAATTTTTTTAAAAAGATTTTATTTATTTATTTGACAGAGAGAGACAGCCAGCGAGAGAGGGAACACAAGCAGGGGGAGTGGGAGAGGAAGAAGCAGGCTCCCAGTGGAGGAGCCTGATGTGGGGCTTGATCCCAGAATGCCAGGATCATGCCCTGAGCCAAAGGCAGATGCTTAACAACTGAGCCACCCAGGCACCCCATGCCTTGAATTTTATTAGTTGTTTCCGATTAGAGTTATTTACAATTGCTTATTTTCCTTTGATATATACATTTGAGAAAGACGTATAACAACCCTTCAGAGTCTGACTTGTTCAGCTGTTTGAGGGATAACAACAGAGTAAAGTACATAAAGTCCTTGGAGAACTTGGGCCCTTGGTGCAATCTGAGACTGCCCAATGGCGCGGATGGAGAATTGTCAGTGTCTCCTGTTTTCTATCTATGTTCCTAACTTATTTGTTGTCATCAGCAAGAAGGGCCTGAAGCTGAATTGTTAAAAAAAAAAAAAAATCTGTCTTCAATGTAGCAATTTTGGCAGTTATGAGAGTAAGATATAATAAAGATCATTTAGAAATGTAAGTGAGTATTTACTCTGAGTAAGGTTTCTATATTGTGTTCTTGGAAGTGAACAGAATGCTGGTTAAAAAAACAAAAAATCAAACAACCAAAGAACAATAGAGAACTAAAGGCCACACTGAATCATTTGTCAACTAACAACTTTTTGCGTCTGTCTCACTTGGGTTGATGCCAGGCATTGAGTTTACAATGATGAACAAGAATGATATCAGGTAAGGAAAGGAGGTCAATGGAAAATACACAGGCATATGAATTACAAAAATCAATTATATATGTTTCAGTTAGGTCTCCTTTTACTCATTGTTAAACTCTCATCTTAAGATTTTGTGCGAATTTTATTTTCCTTTTGGTTTCTCACCTAGATTTTGATATGATGCATTTGTTTGGTTTTCTCTCCTTTTTTGACAGTAGAGCTTTCTCTGGCTTTTTATATAAACTCTCTTCTTTCTATGCTATTAAAGTTATCTCTTAAAACAAAAGCCTCATTATATCACTTTCAACTTCAAAGTCTTTAATAGTTACCTGTTAGGAGCAATATAAAGTAAGGGTTATAATCATGAAATTTAGAAAGTGCTAGAATTGGCTTTGAGTAATCTGAGATCTCGGATAAATTCTTCAGCTCTTCTAATCCTCCAGGCCTTCATCTGTAAAAGGGAGGCACTAAAATTATTTTTTGCATAGGATTTTGGCGAGAACACATTCCCTAGTTTATAATAACTCAGTAGATGATAGCCATTATAGTTGTTAACTGTTGCTTAGAAAGCACAATTCCCTAAACACATTACCTCATCGAGGATACTGTGGAGATTTCTCAATGGCTGAGACTAGTCTGGAGGATTTTTTTTAAAAAAAGATTTTATTGGGGCACCTGGGTGGCTCAGTCGGTTAAGCATCTGCCTCTGGCTCAGGCGGTGATCCCGGGGTCCTGGGATTGAGCCCCACATTAGGCTCCATGGTCAGTGAGGAGTCTGCTTCTCCCTCTCCCTCTGCCCTTTCCCCACCCGCCCCATGCTCACTCTCTCTTGTGATCTCTGTCTCTGTCTCACTCTCAAATAAATAAATAAATCTTTTAGACAATTACTATTTTAGAGAGAGAGCACATGTGCATACACGTGTCAGCAGTGGCGGGGGGAGGGACGGAGGGGGACGGGGAGGGAGAGACAATCTCAAGCAGACTCCCCACTGAGCATAGGGCTCAATGTGGGGCTCCATCTCATGACCTCGAGATTCTGACTTGAGCCAAAACCAAGAGTCGGAGGCTTCACCAACTGAGCTACCCAGATGCCCCATCTGGATGATTTTTGATTTCCTTTGTAATTCAAGATTTTCTGGATCTTTGGCACACTCTACCCTTAAATTTGTATTTCATAATCATGAAAAAATAGTGTTTAGTCTACAGATCCCTAGGAATTGGTCAAAATAACGCTTGACTCATCTCTTAAAGGCCACAGCATGGTAATGAGACAAGCAATGAGCTTTCTGCATGCTGCCAACGTCTGCTGGATGCTGACCAGAGACACAGATGAAGGACTTGGTGACTTGGTGACTTGGTGGCGACATTCCCAAGGCCTTACGTCCAGCAGTCCTCTCTTCTGTGGTGATTGTTATTTATAGCCTTAATTTCTGGAGCATGTAAGTAAGTCACCTCAAAGGAATTTATCAAAGAAAAGCAAGAAGCTACAAGGAGAAGGTAATTTCCATTATACAATTATGACTTCAAGAACAATCACACTGAAAATTATACACTGAAGTATATCCTGATTATATTTCTGACTTATGAATTGACAGTCCCTAAAAATGAGAAATAACATTTCTATAGTCTTCACAGGTCTTAAGTGCTTTATCCAAAATGCCTTCATATCCTTCTTTTGTCTATCCAGAGAGCTGAACATTTCTTGAAAAAAAAAAAAAAGGTCAGAGCAGTATCTTGTTTCAACTATAGCAAAATTAGAGTCTCTGATCTGGAAGTTCCTTCCAAAGTGTCATCCCCATTTTTTTTTTTTCTTTCACAAACAGAGGAGAAAAAGATGGTGGTGCTGAGCTGCCATGGGGGAAGGAGAAGGGAAAGAGACTCTCAAGTGTCCTTTCTTAATTATCTGCATGCACAGAGTTTACCTTCCCTAGAGGATAAATCTTGATACGATCAGGGTTTGGGACACCTTTCCCAGTGTTTAAGGATCAGGGTTGATGGTCAAGTCTAGCGGCCAGAGAGGAAGGGAACTATGTCACATACAAGATAGGAGGAACTGATCTAACTGCTTTCCAAATCTTTCCAAACCCAAAACAGACAAACAAATAAAATGCTAATTGGGCATAGTCCCAGACCCCTCTTAGTTCTTTCAATAGAAGAACATGGTAAATTAAGCTGAGGCTTGATTTGAAAATTTCAGATTATTTAACAATCATGACTGGGTGGAAATTTTGAAATAACGGGTTTTCCGTGGCCGTTCAGGGTATATATACAGAACTGTGGCTGGATAGGTAAGTATTCTTCTTCATAAACACCACATACATAGGATTCATTTATTTACGACATTATAGGTGATTCATGGAGATAAACTACAGTGAGGTGCTTGCCAAAAACTTTGAAAACGGGAGTAAAATTGTCATCAGAGATAACCTGCTATCACAGATAAAACTTTGGAAAAGGGAATAAAATTGTCAGAGATAACCTACTATCAAATTATCAGAGATAACCTACTATCAAGTTATCAGAGATAACCTACTATCATAAATAAAACCTACTATCACAAATAAAACCTACTATCACAGATAACCTACTAGCCAGTTTACTGGATAGAATAGGCCAGATTTCACTGTTGTGAAAAACAGCTCAAAGATCTCCATAGTGAAACATCAAGGCTTGTTTCTTGTTCATGAGATGTGTTCTTCTCAAGTTCTCTGAGGGCCTGTGTTCCCCATTTTCTTCTTCTTGGGACCTAGAGCAGACCTTATCTGGACCATTGTCTATAGCTGGGTATCTTGGAAGATAAAGGGAACTCAGGAGAGTTTTACACTGGCATTTAAATGTTCCAGTCTACAAGTGACACATAACTCTTCCACTTGAAACTTATTGGTCAGGACTAGTCACATGATCTCCCCCAAACTCAAGGAGGCTATGAAGGGCATGTGCTCAGAAAGGGTCATTATAGTGACTACTAGCCCATCTTCAAGAAAATGATTGGCTCTCAGGCCAACATGACTGTTGGCTGTAACCACATGGAAAAAGTTAACCTACTGAAGAATGTATCAGTTAGTTTGTATGTGAAAGTCAGCTGCCTTAGTAACATAGAAGCAGAGCCCTGGATTTCGATATTGGCAATGGCCTATTTAAGCTCTTTCTGGAAAAGAGGGGCTTAGACAGACAGACGCAAGCCTTTGGTTCTTCTGACCTGTAAACCCCTGCTGTAGAAATGGAAGCATTAGTTTAGCAAAGCCTTAAGTCCTTTCAGTATTTGATTTTTCAGTTTCCTTGATCTCATTTTATGAGATTCATGAAATTTTCTACAAAGAAAGGGATAGTCAGGTGGGTGCACACATCTAGTCCGCGCAGCGTAGTTTTATTTTAAATTAGTACTTTGATATTCTGGCTTTAAAAACTGTTTTCTCGTGAACTTCATTAGCTTAGCTCAGCTTCTTACGGGAAATCAACTCCAGGACACTGAAGACGGAGAGTCTCTGTGCCCATGCGGCTGAAAGCCAGGCACTGAGCTATGGACAATTCACCAGAGGAAGGGGTTTGTTTTGGTTTGTTGTGTTTTTTGTCGGGGAAGTTGGCTGACTTACCCTGTGTGACAAGTGGCCTCCCCTAACGTTGTCAAAATCCCTTTCTATTAGTCCTCGCCAATACTTATTTAACTATATCAGGAACACATATGTAGCCCATATTTTAAATTGATGCTAGCCAAGTGAAAATCAGAGAATTTGAAGGAAAACTCTTAGGCAAAGCCACCTTAATAAAATACAAAGCAGCACAGGAACTGTCCTAAGATAATGTTCTAGTAACTACAAGTACTATTATTATTGAGTACTTCCAACCATAATTCGAGACATATGGAAATGCTCTCTCTAGCGGTATGTTTGAATTTGAAGGAACGCTTCAGCCGCAGTATTCTGGGCAGTAATGCACAGGATGTAACATTTTCACTTGGGCGCCATTTCAAGTAACTGAGGGACGGAATGGGAGCTGACCCCTCATTTCACCCTGTGCTCCTCACTTCTTTTAATTCAACAGCCAGGGGAAGCAGTGCAAAGCGATAGCAGTAACGGGTCAGTGATAATTCTGTGGGGTCCTCTATATTCTTTTATGAAGGAAATCATAAAGTATGCGTTTCCATACGCGGCTCTCTTTAAGTATGTTTTCTATCAAATTTGCAGTCTAACATATTCATTTTGTGAGTCAATATCTTTATGTTATCATATAAATGACCACACAAGCCAGAGAGAATTAAATCCTCTGTGCTACTCCCTACCTCTGCAATGACGTACTTGTTTTGTATGTCAGCTTGGCTTGGCTACACTTTCGAGTTATTTAACCTAGCACTAATTTAGGTGGTGTTGTGAAGGTATTTTGTAGCTGTGGTTAACGTCTACAATCAGTTGATGTTAGAGATTATCTTTGAAAATCTGATGGGCTTCATCTAATCAGTTGAAAGACTTTAAGAGCAAAACTGAGATTTCCCTGAAATCTAGAAGAAATTCTGCCTCTAGACCACAGCACAGTATCAGGAGATATATATCTTATTGGTTGTTTCTCTGCTAGAACCCTTATGATGCTTTTTTTTTTTTTTTTGTCCTGGGTAGTGGACAGCTGCTGTCACAAATACCCAAATGTGGAAGTGGCTTCAGAATTGGTACTAGGTAATGGAAGAATTTTGAGAAGCGTGATAGAAAAAGCCCAGACTGCCTTGAGGAGACTGTTGGTAGAAAGACAAAAGTTAAATGTGTTTCTGGCGAGATCTCAGAAAGAAATTAGGCACATATTATTTGAAACTGGAGGAAAAACAGTTGTTTTTATCAAGTAGCAGAGAATTTGGCTGGATTGCATTCTACTGTTGGTTGGAAAGCAGAACTTGCTAATGATGAACTTGGATATTTTGCAAGATTTCCAAGCAAAGTATGAAGGTGCATCGTTGGGGTCGCCTCTGGTTCATGGTCTTTCATAGGATTGTCACCAAGCTCTCAGTCAGACCTGCAGTCATCTCAGAGCTCAACTCAGGCGAGAAACGGTGACGTAGGCGACCCCAACCTCTGCACCCCAGCAAAGTTCAACAATCAGGGAGCCTCTTACAAACAAAAACGATGCTGGGACAGCTCTGGAGTCCACTTAAAAAACTTCGCAACACAGTGGAGAAAAAAAAAACCCTGAGAATGACCACCCCAAAAGAGAGAAAAGCCAGCTTCGTTTGCCTTGCATTATCCCATCCCCAAGCCAGCACTGCTCAGCACCGAAAAGGAACGTTCCAGCTATGAAGAGTTCCCCTCACCAGGCAAGGAAGACTGAGGTGAGCAGCTAGCTTCCCCTGCCTTTCTGGGCACCAGGGAAGGATCCTGCTTGGATTTGAGCCCACCCAGACTGGCAAAGCTGAGGCTTACACAGAAAGCTCGTTAAAAGGAAGAAAAGCAGGGGCTGCCGGTAGCAGCTACCATAGTCCCCAGTGACCTGCTTTGCAGACCAACCCAACAGATTTCATTTCTAAAGAAACCAAGGACTAGCACAGCCGCAGCAGACCCCTGCAGATTTTGCCAGCTTTCATCCCATAGGCACTTATGGATAGCCAGGGCCCCCACAGCTGCTTGTGGGGCTTGTCCTTTGTCACTGACCCACATGACTTCACTCATCTGTAAGCAGCCTTTCCAGCCGTCCACCTGCATGCTCCCAGCCTGATCTCTGTCCATAGCCCCCACTGCCGTGTGCCCGTGACAAAACCTAGCAGCCCACCCCAAATTCAGAGCTCCTGCAGTTACCAGCATGCCTGCCATTGGCCCTGGCCCAGGCCCATCACTACGTGTGTCTGCAGATGGCCTCTTGTTACTGCAGAGGCCCCCGTAGCTGGCACATTTGTGCATACCACCAGCTCCGGCCATCACTGTTGCCTGCTGTGGTCTCTGGCCACTGAACCTGGAGGCACCACTGAGGACCCCAACAGCCCCTTTAGCCACTGCAGACTCACCCCTGTGCTGGCCAAGGATCACATGGTTGTTGATATAGAAAGAAAAAAATGGCTGGGAATATCCTGAATCTGGGGGGAGATTTGAATATTCAGGTTCATAAAGCTCATAGGTCACCACAGAAAATAAAGAGATCCTAAGACACAAATGCTGAAAGGAAAAAGTTGCCAACTTGAGAATACTTTATCTGGCAAAGCTGTCTCTCAGGGAAGGGCAATGAACCTCCATTCTTAAAAGGAAGTGTATCAAAAATGTTCTGGACGTGTTTTTTATTTTTTATTTTTTTTTAAAGATTTTATTTATTTATTTGACAGAGAGAGAGAGAGAGAGAGACAGCCAGTGAGAGAGGAAACACAGGCGGGGGAGTGGGAGAGGAAGAAGCAGGCTCCCAGCGGAGGAGCCTGATGGGGGGCTCGATCCCAGGCCTCTGGGATCATGCCTTGAGCCGAAGGCAGATGCTTAACGACTGAGCCACCCAGGCGTCCCTGGACATGTTTTTTAAACTCCCACTTCCATATCATCTGCTGAAAGGAGACCATACAATAGGTGTAAAAAAATATTGGGCTGCGTTATTGAGGGCTTGTAAGAATGATAGCCACCTTTTAGACACATGTGTGAGGAGGCCATCTCTTTTCATTTCTGCACGATACCTTGTTATGGGCTTCTGCACATTTTGAGGAAAGTGAAAAATTCCTGAGAGGAGAAACTTCATTATGAGAGCCTCAATTTCACAGAAAAGTAAATCACATCTGCTCTTAGCAGTGTTGTGCACCAGGTGTGCAGGACAGTAGCAACTAAATCTCCCATTTTCTTAGGTACGAAGTGTATAGACTGAATGGAATTTACCACGATTTACATTTGCCATGTCTGCCAAATATGCAGATTTGCTAAGTCTAGTTTGTGTTTAGATATCAAGAATCTTTTGTTTTATGTTTTCCATGGTTTCTTTAAAATCTTCACAGAATTCAAGAGAATGATTGGAAAATTCATTTTTCAAACCAAAGTTCTGAGGAACGAGAAAGAACATTTTTTGTTCCCTCAATTCGACTCAACACTTCATTAACTGTGGAAAGCATGGTCATTGGAAAGATCTGACAGAGTCAACTCTAAACTATAAGGGGCCAGCACATTTATTATGAAAAGTTTCTCTTTTATTCAACAACAGACACTTTGGTTGTAACTCGAGTCAGAACATACAACGACTCAGTTTCACAGAGATGCTGAGAGAAAGATATGACGATGTCTACTCACTGGTGTGGTGTGCTTAAACTAATTCACGGGTTGCTTTGTCAACCAAGCATCGGTGTCTTTTTAGGGGCCAAAAAAAAAAAAAGGGCTCTTCACTGAAAGAAATACGTGCCCGTCTCATCTTGAACTTATGAGATTTGGTCTTCAAGACAGCCTTTCACCATAAATATCCCTTTGCCATAACGAACTCTAAATTCTTTCCAGCAGATTATGTACTGTGCTCTGTTTTGGTTACTCAGTCCCCCAATTCCGTGGTACTGTCCTTCCATCTGTCATTAAAATAGCAGAGTCATTTAGCTTTCTTTTCTAGTCATTTCCATGTCATGCTGCAGTAGATATTGTAATCACTCTCATTTTCATTATCTGAACCCTTAGAAAACGTGATCACAATAGTCACAATGTGAAAAAATTAAACTAGGTTTATTTTGATACAAAGCACAATGTGATCGAGGGACAAAGTAAAAAGTGGACTTAGTTAAGGCTCATGATTACCAGGCACTGAAACTGCACACTAATCCCTCAGCGTAATACAACAGTGAATGGTCCGGTATAGTGAACTGAAAACAATGGTTGCCAACATCAGCAGCTGCTATGGTCTGAATGTGTGTGTCCCCCTCAAATTCATATATTGAAACCTGACTCCCAAGGTAATGGCATTAGGAGGTGGGGCCATTGGGAGGTGGTTAGGATGTGAGGGGGCAGTCCTCCTAGATGGCCTTTGCGCCTTTATAAACGAGGCCCAAGGGAGCTCGTTCACCTCTTCTGCCAAGTGAGGACAGAGAAAAGACACCATCTATGAACTGGGAAGTGGGCTCTCACGAAACACGGAATCTGTCAGTGCCTTGAGTTTGGATTCCCAGCTTCCAGACATGCGAGAAATAACGTTCTGCTGTTTATGAGCTACTCAGCCTGTGGCGTTCTGTCGCAGCAGTCCAGACGAGGACAGAATCATGGGGAAAAAAGCAGCAATGGCCACCCTAGAAGGTGGGTAATCTGCGTGGCAGTCGTTGGACATCAAAAACCGTGTAGTATCAGCCCTATTGTTTGGGCTGCTGTATGGGTTTTGTGCTTTTCCCCTAATTTTCCACATCCATGGCCACTGGAACTTTCTGTATACCCAAGAGAGATAAGACAGTTTCAGTCCTAAAACTAGGACAATGCTGGGCAGACTGGGATGGTTGGCCATCTTACGTTATAAAGAGGTCCCAAAACTCCAAAAGGGTCAATGCTCTAGCTAGTAGATAACACAGGTTGTGAGGCCCCTCTTCTAAATTTGCCATGACTGTCTCTTCTCACCAGGATTCTACAATGGCTTTCCCAAGGAATCCACTTCTCTCTCCACTCTGTTGTTCCCTCTTAGTACACTTTTGGCTGGCCAATTATTTTTGAGGCAAAAGTAAAGTGTGGACAGTGAGCTTCACCCTGGAAATGGAGCATTGAGGTAATTATCTGCACAATCCAGGGGCTTATCATTGTTGGCAATTTGAAACCAGGGAGACGTGGGCGTGAGCCATGGGTGATCTGGTCATCACTCCCTTCTGTACATTTGAATATATGCAAAGGAAGGAGCCTGGGCTTCTGAGCCAGAGCCGCCTCTGAAATCTTCTAACCGAGGCCAACAAAGAACAGGAATTCTCTGAAACACCAGCTTTCTCCCTCACAGGTGTCATGGACTGTAAGAAGCTCTGGCTTCTTTGTTCTAGGAATCATCTTTGTTCTTCCCTTCCCCGCCATCTTTTAAGGAATGTATTATTTCTCAAGGGCCTGCCTACAACAGCGGTCCTCGAGACTAATCTCCAAAAATGAACTTCCCCTTACTTCATCACTGATGAGTTCCAAATCCTCTCCCTCCACTCCTGGAGTCCGAACAGAGTGTGGTATGTGACGACCGGGGGGGCTATTTGAATTTAAGATGTAGCTGGTTTAGGTTACTGTTGTATGCATTCACTGTCTCTTCTAATCTTTTTCCTCCTCTATTTTTTGCTTATTTTTACTTGTGGTGATGACTCACCCTTCGCTGCTCAGCCCCCTCCCTTTCTGCAGGTGCACAATCTCAGCAGGCATTTGGAGCCCTAGAATCTATCAATCCAGTTGAGTGAGGAGCTGAATTTTGCCGCATAGGTCCATTTTCCTTGAGCTGTCTAATACTGAGAGGCTTATAGTATAGAAAAAAAAGCAAACAAAAAGCCCGAATGGGGACTTCTGGGACTTGTAGTAAATCCTATTTCAGGATTTTAAAAATTTAATATCTCCACTGGTCTTATCTTGGGGGAAGTAGACGTTCCCTTAAAGACCTGCTGTCTGAATGTCCCCATTTTTCAATGTTGTTTATTTTTAAGGTGCTCCCTAGCAAAATCAAAGAGTTCTGCGAATCTTTCAACATTTCTACAAAAACAAAACTAAGCAATCAAAACAAAAAAAAAAGCACATCTATTTCCTGAATAATATTTCAGGCACACAGAATTGCACCATGACCTATGAGCACATTTCTGGAACACAGAAGTCCCTCCAGGGGTGAGAAACAGAGTCTGGGTCAAATGGAAAGAGAAGATGTTGTCTAGTAAGCCTCAGAGGCTGTGACCTCCCTCGTCTCCATTATATGGGCTGCCCAGGCTCCTGTAGGTTGCACACATCTTTCAGGGAGAGGAAGAGCTAGTGTGGCTGGGGCCAGGAGTTTACCTTCGACATTGAAAGATGTTCAGTTTGGTGGTGAAAACAGAGGCAGAAATATTCAGAGCTGCCAACTGGAACTCAGGGCAATGTTTTAAAAAAAAATGTTGGGGGGCGCCTGGGTGGCACAGCGGTTAAGCGTCTGCTTTCGGCTCAGGGCGTGATCCCGGCGATCTGGGATCGAGCCCCACATCAGGCTCTTCCGCTATGAGCCTGCTTCTTCCTCTCCCACTCCCCCTGCTTGTGTTCCCTCTTTCGCTGGCTGTCTCTATCTCTGTCGAATAAATAAATTAAAAAATCTTAAAAAAAAAATGCTGGGGTTGTTAAAACATATTTTATCCCCCTGTCTTTAATGGTGATTGAATCACCCAAAGAGTCCAACAGCCGTGTTCTTGTGGCTGCCTGGGATCCCAACCTTGTGCATTGCAAAATTTGCTAGAGAAAGCCCATTAACTTGCTGCCAGGTGTGTTCCTGGTGCCAAACAAGGATCCTTGCTCTTGCCTTTCTCAAAGATTTTCACTTGCTCACCAGTGGTTTTCAAACCAACATCCTACAGTGAACATTCCACATCCCACAATTCACATGTTTAGTGCTCAAGTGATCTGTTACCAAAACAGAACAATGGGGATTACATTCCAATTCAGAGAGAAAACAAAATTACAGACTAGATCTCCAAATGTCACCATTTCTGCCATAGAAGTTTTGCAAATGATTAGCACTTGAATGAACAAGGTGCTCATGAAAAGAAAAAAGAAAAAAAAAAAGATTGACCGCATGCCTCTTGGAATCTTAACTCTTCCACTTATGTAGGCAAGTGAATCCATGGCTCTAATGCATTAATTTTATCATCTGTAAAATGGAGATACAAAAAGTTAGCTCATTGGGGAGTTGTATCCATTTAGGGGACTTTCGTAAAGACTTGATCTTTGCAAGTATACTTATTTTGTACATGTCATAGGCTCAAAAATGTTGATCATTTTTAAAAAGACATGGATACTTGAAAACACGAAATGTGATCTTCTAGTAAGATATTTTTTCCTATAGAATTACATGCATGAGTATTTCACTGTGTGAAATGCATGCATGAGTATTTCACTTCCTCTTCAAGGGCTCCTCCTCTTGACCAAGCTTGTCAACCAAAACACTTAGAATTTTCTATTCCGCCTTGCAGTAAACTTCACTGAACATGTCTCCTTATACATTTACCAACATTTCCACGTTTGTCTAAGAAGATAGGAATCCTTATGCTAAGATCTAAATTTTGGATTCCAACACTTTGTGTCCCTTCCATTACTTTGTCATTCTTCTCTGGTAGTAAAAACAAGACAACAGGTCCAAATGGAGTTGTGTATGCTAAGCCCCATATTACCAAACCAAAACTTAACCTGATTACAGTTTCAGCTCTCCCAGAAATGGAGTTTTAAACTAGTCAATCAGGAGACTCCTAGTAAGAATTAGGTAATCTGCCTGCTATTAGACCCCTGTGATCCCCTAAAGGAAAGTAACCTTGTCATAAACAACCTACTTTTTTTTTTTGCCTAGCATCACTTCCTTGTTCCTGCTCCCTTGTGCCTATCAAAGTCTTTCCTTTTGTACAACTTCTTGCAGCTCCTTTCCATCTTCTAGATCAGATATTGGTCAATTCAAATCAACTTTTGCTAAGACTCTTAAAAAATTTTAACATGCCTCAGTTTCTTTTAGCACCAATCTCAATTTAAGAGTGGCTCAATTAAGGGATGAACATTTCCTTAATTTCTCCAGATGCCCGCATCTTCACCCAGCTTGTGAACCTTTTTCCACAAAACCTTGCCTCAGCACCATCTACCCTTCACCCCTGTTATGTATGAATCCATCCATTAGGTCTCACGTAAGTGGCCTTAAATCTATGTCATCTTGATTTTTTTCAGTATTCATTTCTTTTGTATCCACATCTTCTCCAGGACCGTGATGAGGGAGCAGAAGGCTGGCTGAAGACAAAGCATAAGCCCGCACCCTGCACCCCTCCCCCCCCACTTCTGGGTGGGATTATGTGATGTTCCTCCAGAAAGTTCCCAATTGTCTTCATGTTAACGCCTTGCTAGAGGGGTAAACAACCTTAACTTGACAATGGCCAGGCCTCTGGTATCCTATCAGTCATCTTTAACATATGAAAATCCTTTTGAAACCTCCCTTTTTCCTTACCTCCCCCAACCCCATAGTATATAATCAGCCACCCCTCACAACCCGGGGCGGGGGCAGCGGCTCTTTCTGCCCACGGGTCCCGTGCTTTCATAAACCGCCATTTTGCACCAGAGATGCCTCAAGAATTCCTTCTTGGTCTTCGGCTCTGGACTCCACCCCACTGAACCTCACCTATATTCCAAAACTACGTCAATTACTATATATATATTTTTCCTTTATTTACTGCTAATCCTTGTAGCTCCTGACAGTATAGGACCCACACTTGGTACTCAATGAATACTAATTTACAAACTCCTTCCTATTTCAAAGCTGAAGGTATTTAGGGAATCCTAAAAGGACACTCATACAATCCGAAAGGGCAGGTGTGAATGTGCAATTAATGCTAATAATGAATCAGCATATGGTATTTATAGTATGTTTTACCATACCGTAAATTGATCTTCACAACAACTCAATAAGGAAGGGAGGAATTATGATAGCTCTCTTCATTTTACAGAGACGGGCTCTGACTCATGAGAGTTGAGTTACCTGCTCAAAGTTGTGCAGACTGAACATTTTAGGGGCAGAATGAGACCCTACAGGAGTCCTGACTCCAGATCCCATACTTTCCCAGTGGTGCCGCACTGCTGCCTTCCCAATTTAATGAAATATTTCCCTGCCAAAGCCTCTGCAGGAGGTGTCATACTTGACCTTTGAAGCAAGAACTCTCTCTGTAAAAGAAATTCCTTTCCTGCTTTTCTTATCTGAACTAAATATACATGAGACTTATGGTCCTGGTTAGGGGCGATTGTGTGCATTTTAAGGTAAAATGTTGTTCTTTAGAGAAGTTGTTTGTCCTGGAATTTAGCAGTTAACACCAGGTCCCCAGGCTTGAAGTCAGGGCAGGGTAGAATGCAGCCGGCAGATTCTGCAGAGTTGTTGAAGGCCGAGAGGCTAATGTCCCTGGGCTGCACTTAGGAGCTCTCGCTCAGTGTGATACTGCAGAGCTGTTCTCATTCCTATTGGCACTTTGAGGAAGCAAGCCACAGTCCCTGGCTTTTTAGGGGTTTACCACGGGGACAAAGATCTACCACGCAAGAGTTGGACGAAAGCTGAAAATTTGCGTCTAACAGTGGACGTTGTCTTCCAGGCAAGGAAAAAAAAAAGTAAAATTAGAAGTTCCAGAAGATTCTCTTTTTAATAATTCAGATTCATAGTTTAAGACATACCTTGAAAAAATAAGACATGCTTTGAGTGTAGTAGAAAAATGGAGAATTCTGTGAACATGTAAGTATGTAATGCTCAAATCATAGCAACAATACATTCAGCAATTTAATATTAAAAATAAACAATAGGGTATTGTGGAAGAGTATAGAGATATGAAGGAAGCCAGAAGGGACTAATATGAATATTTCTGGATGGCCAAAATGAATTTTAATAGAGTCTCTAATACACAAAATGCAGTTTGATGAAGGTATAGTGATGTTTAGAAACAGACACCCAGGCTATTATATAACACTGGAGGAATGAGGTCATATTAATCTTGGCCAAGACTATGAATTTGTTTCACTCTTAAGGAGTTTAACCATTGTTCTTAAATCACTTGGTTAAATAAATCAGATATATTGTTTGTTTCTTCATTGCCCTGATGGGTTGCCTGATGGAACAATACAATTGTAATGGCTGAATTATGGCAGCATTGATGGTGTCTATAAATACAGTCTAGAGAGAATTGTGTACTTTCTGGATGAGAAGATACTTTATAGATTTCTTAGTCCAACGTATGTAACCAAATCTGTCCTAATAGATTTCGTCTATAAAATCTCAGGCTGGAAGGAGTTTGGAAGTACTAATGATACTTTTTGCAACATTTGACATTTGCCTCTTGCACCATACTGGGAAGAGGTTGGACTTTGGAGTCAGAAGATGTGAATTGGAGATTTAGTCTTGTCTCCTAGCTATGTACTTCACAATCTCTGGGTGCCCACTTGCTCATTTGCAAAATAGAGGCAGTAATACCCACCACACAAGTCTGTAGGGGAGCTATGTGGTTATTTCTTATGTTTGCGTTGTTGACAGAGAAAGAATCCCCTGAAAATTAAAGCTATCGGGCATTTATTTGGGCAATTAGAATTGCAATTCAGGAGACATAGAACCCTGACCAGTGTTCCGAGGAAGTTATAAGGCAAAAGGTCTTCAGTACAGGTCTCACTTAGGTCCTCTATGAAACTGGGTTAACTGGGATTGGTTGGATTAATATGCAAATGAGGGATCAAAACTTGTCAAATCACCTTGGCTCCTTTCCAAGTGAAGAATACAAAAGATTCCATGTCTGGGTGAGGAGGGAGGTAAGGCCAGGCTGAGGACTTGGAGCTGCCAAAAGTTCATTGTCCCTCTGATGAGGACCTGCATAAATTCCTCCTCTCTTACGGCCTCGCCACCCTATTTTATTTTATTGTTTTACTCTATTTTATTTTTTTGAGAGAGAGAGTGTGTACCAGAAGGGGGAAGGGGGTGGGGGGAGAAAGGCAGAGAGAGAGAGAGGGAGAGAATCTTAAGCAGGCTCCATGCCCAGTGTGAGCCCAGCGCAAGGCTTGATCCCACGACCCTCAGATTATGACCTGAGCTGAAATCAAGAGTCGGATGCTTGGGGGGCACCTGGGTGGCACAGCAGTTAAGCATCTGCCTTCGGCTCAGGGCGTGATCCCGGCGTTCTGGGATCGAGCCCCACATCAGGCTCCTCCGCTATGAGCCTGCTTCTTCCTCTCCCACTCCCCCTGCTTGTGTTCCCTCTCTCGCTGGCTGTCTCTATCTCTGTCGAATAAATAAATAAAATCTTAAAAAAAAAAAAAGAGTCAGATGCTTAACCCACTGAGCCACCCGTACCCTATTTTATTATTTTATTTTATTTTTTTAAAAGCTATTATTTACTTTTTTGATGGGGGGGAGGGGTAGAGGGAGAGGGAGAAGCAGAGTCCCAGCTGAGCGGGGAGCCCAAAATGGGACTCGATCCCAGGGCCCTGAGATCATGACCTGAGCTGAAGGCAGACACTTAACTTATTGAGCCCCCCAGGTGCCCCACGGCCCTATTTTAAAAGAGACTTTCCTAGCGAGGCTTGCTTGCTCCATTTTGAAGTCTCCTTTTAGAGTGCTCATGGTAATAATCACAAACAGAACATATATGACTGGGACTCAACCGGCGCCCAGAGACGGCGATGACTGGAAGCTCAGTTTTAATGAAGACACAAACAATGAGGCAGGTGTTGACCCTCCGACCCTGTAGGAGCCTTCTCTCTATTCGAGCTCTCCAGGGCCTTTGCACTTCCTCCATTCACCTGCAGCCCGGCCTGCATCAGATCTGCAGCGGTCAGCTTTTGAGTTCTATATCCACATAGACATAGGTTGTCTTGTATTGCCCCTGGGTTTCTCTGTTCTACCCAAACACACTGTGAGCGGCTTGAGTGTCGGAAAGCTGCTGTTCCATTGTTCCCCCACTGCAACCAGTGGGCTGCTTGATGAGGTCGTGGAATACAGGTGAGGTTGAGTGGGGTGGAGTCCGGAGCCAACGACCAAGAAAGAATTCTTGAGACGTCTTTGGTGCAAAATGGTGGTTTATTAAAGCACGGGGACAGGACCCTTGGGCAGAAAGAGCTGCTGCCCAGGGTTGTGAGGGATGGCTGATTATACACTATGGGGTTGGGGGAGGTAAGGAAAAAGGGAGGTTGAAAATACTTTCATATGTTAAAGAAGACTCACAGGATACCGGAGGCCTTGCCATTGTCAAGTTAAGGTTGTTTACCCCTCTAGTAAGGAATTAACATCAAGACAGTTGGGAGCTTCCTGGAGGCTGCAGATTATAAGGACATTTAATTGTATCTACATTCCCTTCCGGAAGCTAGGTTACTGATAGAAATGCTTTGTTCTTGTAGATTGCTAAGATATTTGTAAACTGAGGGAAACTCAAGTCTTGAAGGATTGTGGTCTCTATAGGTTAACTATTTCTTTGTCCTTTAGGGCAGCCAGGAGTGCCTGAGGAATGTCATGTACATCCCATGGGGGGGCGGGGGCGGGGTGTCAGTTTCTGCTTTGTCCTCCTCTTGCCTCTGTTCCCACATCAGTGCTATCCTCACAAGAAATCTTCAATAAATCCTTGCTGACCCATCAACTGGTGATGGGGTGTGATCAGACGTTGGCGAACAGTGAGAGCACAGAGCAGAATGCAATTAGCCCCTGTGACGCTCTGTGAACGTGCAATGCTGTGAGTGCTACGTATCGTTAGTTATGCAAATGTGTATTAAAAACATCTTGCTGTATGACATTCACTGCATTTTATGAAGATCATCTGCATGTTTATTTTCGACTTATCTTTTATGATATAATCGGCTTTCGATTTGCACCAAAGAGTATTTATGAAATATTATCTTCTGCTGAAAACGTTTGATGAAAAATGTAAGTTCCTGAACATTCTGGGATACATCAAATTTAAAGTCTGCTAAATGGCCTGTTCTTTGTCCAAAAATTTGCTTTTCCTTGCACTACTTTCTTGCCAGCCTGGATACTAGTAATTCAACACCCATCACTGAACAGTGGCTATCAGTCAATCACTGCGCTAGTGACCAGGGATCCAGAGATAAATAGGACACAGTTCCTGTCCTCGAGGAGTTTACTGTCTGGCAATGGGAACATCATTTAAATAGTTACCGAAAGGCATTGTGGCAGAGATAGTGATGGTGTTTTGTGCACAGTATGGTGGGTTCCCCCACGAAAGCTTTCTAACCCAGCCTGGGAGGGATCAAGGAAGGTAGGGAAATGGGGCCAGGAAAAGCGGAGGACACCCCCATGGAGAGCGTTGATGCTTTATGAGGAAGTGGGATGTAAACCCATGCCCTATGGGGAGCATGGAGTACAAGATTAGAGGGAAAGATCACCATCAGCTCCTTCTGGTGGCCGTGTGTGCCTGGGATTTGACGGAGACAAGGAAGAACGGAGAGAAGGAGCTTAGGCAGAAAGCTGGTGCAAAAGTTTGGGAAAGAGATGGTGAGTTCTGCGCGTAGTTATTTTTCGCGGAACTGTAAACTCTCAGGTGTTGGAAGGCACTTCTTTCATTCTTTGAATAGTTAATGGGTAGCAAATATGTACTGATGCTGATCACTGGGTAAAAGGGACAAAGAGAACATTTAGTCTCTGGCAAAACAGGAAAATGCGTGTGGCTACGCATGGCCGTGGCCATGAGGTGGCTACGAGGTGGGTATAATTAGGTGTTAGGACAGTACCTGCCAGGGACTTCTAACTCACCCTGGGAATCAGGAAATAGAGCGCTGCAAGTCTGCCCAGGAAAAAAGTTCTGGTACAGAGCCGTCTGGGTACTGGAAACAATATATGACCGACCTGGTCTCTTTAGGCAAATGTGAATAATTCTGCATGGCTGGAGTATAGGCAGTTGGGGGGCAGAGTGTGAAGGATACTATGTCATTGAAAGGAATGTGCGTTTGGCTTGCAATGTGTTTAGGAATTATGAAAGGATTTTTTTTTCAATTTTTATTTAAATTCCAGTCAGTTCACAGTGTAATATCGGTTTCAGGTGTACAATATAGTGACTCAACATTTCCGTACATCACCCTGTGCTCATCACAAGTGCCCTCCTTAATCCCCATCACTTATTTAACGCATCCCCCCCTTACCTCCCCTCTGGTAGCCATCAGTTTGTTCTCTATAATTAAGAGTTGTTTGTTGGTTTGTCTCTCTCTCTCTCTTTTCCCATTTTCTCCTTTGTTTTGTTTCTTAAATTCCACATATGAGTGAAATTATATGGTATGTATCTTTTTTTGACTGACTTATTTCACTTAGCATAATACTCTCTAACTCCATCCATGACCTTGCAACTGGTATGATTTCATTCTTTCCTATGGCTGAGTAGTATTCCATTATATATATATATATATATATATATAGATAGACAGATAGATAGATAGATCTATCACTTCTTCTTTATCCCTTCATCAGTCAATGGACTCTTGTGCTGTTTCCATAATTTGGGTATTGTAAATAATGCTGCTGTAAACATCAGAGTGCATGTATCCCCTTGAATTAGTTTGGATTAGCATTTTTTTCCCTTTGGGTAAATACCTGGTAGTGCAATTGTTGGACTGTAGGGTAGGGTAGTTCTGTTTTTAGCTTTTTGAGGACCCTCCATACTGTGTTCTAGAAGGGCTGCACCAGTTTGCACTCCCACCAACAGTGCAAGAAGTTTCCCCTTTCTCTACATCCTTGCCAAAACCTGTTGCTTCTTGTGTTATTGATTTTAGCCATTCTGGCAGGTGTGAGGTGATATTTCATTGTAGTTTTGATTCGTATTTCTCTGATGATGAGTGACGTTGAGCATCTTTTCATGTCTGTTGGCCATCCGGATGTCTTCTTTGGCAAAATGTCTATTCATGTCTTTGGCCCATTTTTAACTGGACTATTTGTTTTTTGGGTGTTAAGTTGTAGAAATTCTTTATATATTTTGGATACTAAGCTTTTATTGGATATGTATTTGCAAATATCTTCTTCCATTCTGTAGGTTGCCTTTTAGTTTTGTTGATTGTTTCCTTCAATGTGCAGAAGCTTTTTATTTTGATGAAGTTCTATAGTTTATTTTTGCTTTTGTCTCCCTCGCCTCAGAAGACATACCTAAAAAGAAGTTGCTATGGCCGAAGTCAAAGAAATTACTGCCTGTGTTGTTCTTTTGTAGGGTTTTTATGGTTTCCTATCTACATTTACATCTTTAATCCATTTTGAATTTATTTTTGTGTGTGGTGAAAGAAAGCGATCCCGTTTTCTTCTTTTGCATGTTGCTGTCCAGTTTTCCCAACACCATTTGTTGAAAAGACTGTCTTTTTCCCATTGCTTATTCTTTCCTGCTTTGTCCAAGACTAATTGACCATATTGTTGTGGGTTACAAAAGGATTTTTTTTTTAAAGATTTTATTTATTTATTTGACAGAGATAGAGACAGCCAGCGAGAGAGGGAACACAAGCAGGGGGAGTGGGAGAGGAAGAAGCAGGCTCATAGAGAGGAGCCTGATGTGGGGCTTGATCCCATAACGCCAGGATCATGCCCTGAGCCGAAGGCAGATGCTTAACCGCTGTGCCACCCAGGCGCCCCACAAAAGGATTTTAAGTAGGGATGCAACATATAGTATTTATGTTCAGAAAGATGGATGGAGTTCCTGAAGAGAAGAATATAGCTAAGGAGATGGAGGCATGATAAGGGTCTGAAAAAAAGGTGGTAGTTGGAGAATAAATAAAAGGGGTCAAATTCAAGAATTGCTTGGGAGGTGGAAATTACTCTGATGAGTCCCAGCACTCAGAGCTTATGTGAGCGCATGTCCCCACCTGAGAGGGCTGCAGAAGAAACAAGATTCACATGAAACCAGGAGGTGAGGCATGAGTCTGTGAAAAGAGGAAAGGTGGGTGATTAGGATTAGGATGATTTTGAGCCATGGGATAGTAGTTCTAGGAGCCTAGATGGTAGGAATGTTCGGGGATGTGAGGATGAGAGCAACAGTGAAGGGATATGATTGGAAGAATATGAATAAAGAATATGGGAGTGAACAGATGAGTGAACTGGCTGTCACTTAGAGCATCAGCCACAAGTAACCAACCAAGGAAGTCATTCATTCGCTCCAACAATATGCTAGATACTCTGCTAGCTGAAGGGAATACATTGTACCCATTGACTAATGGGCCATTTGTACCAGGAGGGATTGACTGGTCTGGTGGTTTCAGATGAGCTTGAGGTTAAGTTGATCTGGTGCCCATGCTGGCTTCCGATGGTGACAGACAGGATGCCGCTGGCGTTTATGGCCTATGAAAGGCAGCATCGCAACGTCTGTATTGGACTATTCACGTTCTGGGCTCAGCCAAGCCCGACTCTCCTCTGATGTGTGGTGTGTAGCCTTGAGAAAATAATTCAACCTGCATCTCAGTTTTTTTATTTGTAAAATTAGGCTGATGACAACCGCCTTGGAAGTCTGCTATGAGTATTCAAATGAGGTGCATTTCAGGGCTGAGTAAGATACCTGGCTCAGAGTATGCATAAAAATAATTAATTGTTTCATCGTCATCATCTGATGCATATATCTATAGCCGTAGGTAAATCAAAGACCTGGCTAGCTCAGAACCTGGAGACCTGCTCTGAATTCTCTGAGGCCAGTGTGGACTGAAGCCACACGCGATCGAAGACGCAGCCTCCTTAATGGCCATAGGGACAGGTTTCGTGCAGAAGGACCGCCGCAAGGCCACTATTCTGGAAATTTGCTTACTTTTCCACTTCCCACAAGTGAGATCTTTACCATGTCTAATAAAACTAGAACACAATATTCTCCTTTCTTAGATTAGGTGTCCGTATTTCCTCCCTGGGTATTACAGCCAATGAAAAGTAATGTATGTGTCTATTGAATTGGTTGCCATTAGCCAATGCCAGTGATCAGTCTGGTTTATGATGCAGGTACCATGCACACCCTAAAATAACATTGGAAGAAAGCCTCATGGGATGAGGTGGGTTAGAGATTTGAGGTTAGCTCAACACATTTCTGCTATCAGACAGGGTATCCTAAGGTGTAATCAACCGGGGGGGACAGTGGGGTTTATTGAGCTAACGGGTTCTCCAGGCAGAAAGCTTCCCAGAGCTCACACAGCTAGGGAACCAAGACTGTGAGTCTGTGTGGAGAGCGAAAACAGTAGTGGAGGCTGGGGGACCAAGCAAAGGCATTATTGTGTCAGTTGTCAGAGCAATTCTGCTTACTTGGATTAGACTGAGTTTGTGGAATTGAGGGTTTGTTCTGTAGGAAACATTTTTTCAAAGGTAGACAGCAAGTGTTATCGTAACTACGGGAGATGTTAAATCTGTTCCTGATTTTATGATCACGGGTAGGGCCTACGACAATGTGAGAGAGTAGAGCAGTTGATTTTCAGATTTTCAGATGACGTGTCTACCTGTTGGACGTCCAACGATGTTCCCCATTGCTGCCTCTTCCCTCAAGGGCATATGTAAACTACTGGAGTATGTGAATCATTTTTTCATATTGTGCACCTTTCATCTATGAAGCTATAAAATACGAAGTGTCAACACCTTATCTCTCTTTGCTCTCAGTGGAAACTCTTGACTCTAGGCTGACAGAGCAGAGAGAAACTAGGCCTTGAAAATTGCCAGACTTGGGTTCAAAATTCACTTCCACCAAACGGGGTGAGCTTGGGCAAGTTACCTCCTATTTCAGGAACCTCTGAAGCCATCTCTAGAATGTCAATAGACAAGCCTGTCTAGAAAGCTGGCTGCAGGCATTAAACAGGAAAACCTGTTCAAGCACAGAGTGCAAGGCCCAAATCTCCCTCTCCCTTGCCCGTCTAATGTGCTGCACAGCGACCTGGGAGAAACATCCCTAAGAGCCTGGAACTCTAGACCTAGCTTTGCCCCTAACGCATGGGGTATCCTTGAATAAGTCATGTACCACAGTGGGCTCAGCCTCCTATTGGTAAGATGCAAGAACTGGTCTCACAATCCCCAAGATCCCCCTCAGGTTCTGGGTGAGCATCCCTACTGCATAGGTTTGCTTGCTACTAGCTTGGACCTTGGTCGTCTTCTTTTTTTTTTTTTTTTTTTTAAAGATTTTATTTATTTATGCGACAGAGACAAGAGACAGCCAGTGAGAGAGGGAACACAAGCGGGGGAGTGGGAGAGGAAGAAGCAGGCTCATAGTGGAGGAGCCTGATGTGGGGCTCGATCCCATAACGCCAGGATCACGCCCTGAGCCGAAGGCAGACGCTTAACCGCCGTGCCACCCAGGCGCCCCTGGACCTTGGTCTTCTTACACCTGTCACTGAGTGTCTTGTTTCATCAGCCCACGGTGATCTTCCTGTCCCTGCAATAGTGTAAGATTTCCTTCATCACTCATTGTACGCTTGATTATAAGCAGCCTTATTTTATTTACGGACCTTTCCAGATTTTAGTTCTTGTCTCCCTATCTAGGACACAAATCTACCTGAGTAAAGGAGTGTGCTTTACACCCCTGGCTTCTTGCAGTTTGTGCCGGGAACAGCATAGGTGATTAATGACACCTTGTTGAAGCAACAGTCAGCATTATGTATACAGAAGCGCAGACGTGTGGGGTTTTGAATTTAGAACAAGGAATGGTACCATTCTGGGAAGAGCTGAGTCTGATTCTTCTTCACCAATAATCTACTTGTTCACCAATTCACCCTTTTTTTTTTTTTTTTAACAGCTCTCTGCAGAGACCTGCACATTTTATCAAGGCTAACCTATGCATGCCATGAACTAGAAGCCTGCCTTTGCTCTGAATTTCTGTGGAGTGAAGTCCTTCTCCAACTGACGCTGTGCTGTTTTAGTCCATGAGAGATTTTCAGTTCCTTTCTCCTGGAAGCCTGTGGGCAGAACCAATCCGCAAGACATTGTACAGTCTCTGTAGGGCACCGGCAGATGTGACTCAGAGTGAGGTTGATTTCCAAGAACATCTTTCCTGGGGGTATGGCTAATGAGCTCACCTTTGAGTCTGCCAACAAAAGAGGCCCACGGAGACACCCAGATCCGTGGAAATCCACCAGCCGCAGACAGGGAAGATGCAGGACGCCAGCGTGGGCTAGGAGTGCCTGCCAGGCAACCATATAAACAGGAAACCACCTAACTCTGAGAAACCAATTTTACTCCTTGGGTCCAGCTAATCAGCAGCTAATTCCAAAGGCAGACTCTTACTGGGAGTAAAACAAAAAGCAAGGGTCATAAAGTCTACATTCATGAAGTCATAATCTATGGTAGGGCTTGTCTTAGGGCTCTCTTTGTATCGATTACTTTAATATTTGTAGTGCAAGAGACACATCAAACAAAAATCACTACTCTACCTCCCCTGGACTCACATGCTCTCATTAGACTTAAAAACAGCATCTAACTTAATACAGGGCTGCACCTGTTTAACCAACTCGAACCTCTTTGCCCCTCAGTGCCCCAGTCGCCTCAGGGGCATTGGCAAGGCTCTATGCCACGCTTGTCAAATGCCAAGTCAGGCGCTGACTGCTCAGATGTTGATTTCAGTGCAGTTCAGAGGTCATAACAACAACAAAATTGGCATTCAGGTCCCTAGGATGGTGACATACACTTTCTGAACATGTAAGTGACAATTGTGACTGACTGGTGTGTTTTCCAACTCACCCATCATTAGTGAGTAGCTCTTTAAAGGATAAAATTAATGGTCACCTAATGATGCTGGAGAAAGAGAGCAGGTGATGGCATTAACCGTCATCAAAACCATCATCATCATTCCGTGCCTCCTAATAGAATTTCATAATTTTCAAAGTGATTTTACACATAGTTTCAGTTATCCATTGCTTAGAGCTTCGACGGAGGTCTTCCCAGTAGAAATTGAAAATCCATCAGAAATTCAGATTAATTTTAAAACATATGTCTTGGATATATACTATGTGTAAAACACCTCACTAGGCATTAGAAGCTCACCAGTGAACATGACAGACAGGAGAGAGAAGGAAGAGAGTGTTGCGGGAGCAAGGAAAGGACCCTGGGCAGGTCTTAGGAGGAGTAAGAAGTTTTCTGAGGAAGCTGAGTGCTTGGCCTTGAAGAACGCCAAGGACTTTGGTGAGTGGAGGACTTTTAAATGATGGTTTCCTATTGGCCATCTGACAGACGGAGCATCTCTTCTGTTGTCTCTGGGGATGGTGAGCAGCATTGGAAAGAGCAGGCATTTCTGCATATTAAATTATAAGCCACCGGGCGGCTGGTTAGATGAAAGGGTTTGATTTTATAATCTCTTTCTATGAAGTCACCGTATGCTCACCTTTTGGCTGGAACGAGGTCCTAGGGCTGAACTGTTCGGCAGTTGGTGACTGTTTTTGTTCTGTAAGATTAAGATTACTTTTCTTTTTTGATTATGAACACAGTCAATGGCAATTGTTTTTTAAAGTTGAGAAAGGCAGGAAAGGACAGAACAAAGAAGTAAAGAGTGATACCACAGTGCAGACAATGTCATCATTTGCGTTTACGAGTATTTCTAGTCTGTGTTTTTCACTAATACAGACACACAATCATTCACGCTGATAACTGGCTCCTTGTGGATGCATGGGGCGGGGGGAAAAAGAGGTCACACATCGGTAGATTTCCAGCATTAGCAAGGCACAGCGGACTCTAATGAATAGGTTAAAGTACATGGGGAGTTTTGCTTCTTTTTTAGTTTGAAGGAGACGATGGAATTCCATTCTGTTCGAAAGTTGTAAATTCCATGAAATCTGAGCTATGTGTGACTATATTATTATTCGTCATTAAAATGACTTTTGAAGTAGGCAAGTTTCTTATCCTTGCTTTACAAAAAGGAATAAACTGATAAAAGAAATTCAGCAGTTCAGTAAGTAAAGGGTAACACGCCCACAGAGGCTTGGGCACCGTTTTGCAAAGGTTTCACTTACCTCGCTGACTCTGGATCCCAGAATGGTAACCAGATTTAGCGGTCACTTTTTTTTTTTTTTTTTAAGATTTTATTTATTTATTTGACAGAGATAGAGACAGCCAGCGAGAGAGGGAACACAAGCAGGGGGAGTGGGAGAGGAAGAAGCAGGCTCGTAGCAGAGGAGCCTGATGTGGGGCTCGATCCCACAATGCCGGGATCACACCCTGAGCCGAAGGCAGACACTTAACCGCTGTGCCACCCAGGTTCCCCTTAGCAGTCACTTCTTAACAAAGTGTTTTAATGTAACAGAACTCAACAGACGTGGTTTAATTGAAATTGACTTGAGGCTTTGTAAGGAGAGTGGATGCTATTGACTATATATGACCTTGGTTGTGTTGGCCCATCTGTTTGGGTGTGGGCTGCACGAAGCAGTATTTTCCCTTATTCATAGAGGGAGGAAGATGGGGAAGGTGAGGAGAGAGCCCAGCAGGCTGGGGGCTGGATGGAGACCAGCTAGAGAGAGGAAAACCCCTGCATAGCGAGGGTTTGCGTGCAAATGAGAAAAAAACAAGGATGAAGGGGATGTCTAGGTTTACCTTTTTGAGTTTGTGCATTCACTAATGCTTTTGTAAGAATATATTCTTCTGAAGGACCTAAAAAAATGTTGAGTTTCATGTCTGGGTCAAAACAGTTGATCATAAAGACAGTATGTATTGAAGAAGACCCAGCATGGAGAGAGGACTTCCCCAGGCCATGACACAGTGTGTGAGGAAGGAATGGGGGGTGAGGAGGGAGCACTTGATGAATTCCCACTCCCCAGATTTGTAGGAAGCCCCAGCTGAAGACTGTGTTCCCGATGGAGACAATAACTTGCAGTTCATATGCCCAAACAGTGGAATCCATTATGGTGTTCATGTGAGCTACCAATCCCTCCTTAGGTCATCATGACTGTGTGTTGGACCTCCTAGACTCTGTTGGTGACATCAGGGTTTCCTGGGGAAGCTTTCCCAAGCCCATCCATCTTTTTGTGCCTTCTATCATATTGTTTCCATTGCCTGAAATGCCACAATCCCCACTCCACCCCAACCCCTCACCACTCTCTATTGAAATGTTGCCTGTCCTTGACTTCTCGACCTGGACTCGAACGGTATGTTTGCTTGTCTGGCTCCCTTGGTGTATAATCCCCTGGAACTCAGGAACAGTGACTGGAACAGCGGTTGGTATACGATCAGCACTTAATAATTTATTGATTCAGAGACTAAATAAATGAAGAAATGAATGAGAGCAAAATGGAAGTTCCACCTCTTTGGTAAACCGTTTCTATTGTTGACCTCTACGAACGTCCACTTACCTGAGGAACGTTCTTTCTAATACATACTAATAATATTTCCATTCCTCTTACTATATTTATGGGTACTTATGCACAAGACTATGAAATCTCATGTAATCCTTACAACTAACTGGCTGCAGGTCCAATGAGTATCTCTACTGGTAAGAAAATCAATCGGGAAAGGTAGGTGCCTGGACCAAGGTCATGAAGCTGGGAAGTGACAGAGCCAGGATTTGTGCCTGAACAGTCTGAACAAGACCCCACATGCTCTTCTACTTACCTCAGCAGTTCTCCTTGTTCCTCAGGGCCAGGCAGAGACTTGGCTTCCTCAGGAAACTTGCCTATACCGGTGTCTTCCTCGTCCATTTTCTCATCTCTCCCTACTAGGACTGTAGGCCCTGGGAGGCTGGTATCCGGTCTCTCTTCTTTCCACTTTGTGTGGCCACCATCTTGTGAAGTTGTCGGGAGAAGGGTTCCTGTCCGTACCAGGCAGATGACAAAATGGTGGCCTGGGGATTTGTCTAATCTGACAAGGCCACCCTCTGTCAGAGTCAGGGGTCAGACTTCACTTTTCGACTCATCCCAGGCTCTAATCTGGAGGAAAATGCCTTAGCAAGGGTCCTTCTAAACAATTTGGGGCCAGGGATAGAGTTCACAGAATTCTAGAATTGCAAGAAACCACAATGGTTACCTGAAATAATGTCCTCATAGAATGGGGAGGTGGCTTGTCCAAGGCTATGGAGCAAGTGAGTAGAAAGATTGGAGCAATGAGAACACAGAGTTAGCCCCAGGCTGACCCTTAGTTCTTTCTGATTGACATATGATATAAAGTATAAATTATTCAGATTTGAACCAAGGCGATAACGTCTTTACTATCATTATCCTTGGCCTATAAGCAAAGAATAGCTTTTTTTAAGTAAAAACCTATTTATTCTACTTGGCGCAGGCACTTACCTGGTGGCTTTATCGGGTGTTTTTTCGTCTTTGCTCTCTTCCCTGGACTGTCCCTCCCAGCTGCAGCCCTCCAGCCCGCACCCCCCTCCCCTGCAGCAGCACTCACCGGCCAGCCCTCTGTTTTCCTCATGGCTGCCTTCCAGCTGCTCCCCACACACCCGGCCACGGCCACTTCCTGGCTGCCGTCCTGCACCAGTGCTGCAACTGCTAACACATTAATGGCTCCTTTTGTGAAAAATAACACAGCAAAGCTTGTTGTAAATTAACATTGCCGGGGAGGTGGAAAACGATGATATGGACGTAGTAAAGCAAAGCCATCATGTAAAAATTGCCTTAGAGGGCAAAGAGGAGGCAAAGGAGGACATCTTGGCTCTGCCCTCCCTTTCACAGTCCCAGTTTGTCACCGTGGGAAACGCACCTGCACTGGCCTGGGGTCACCGTCTTGGCCACCTGGATGGGGTGCATGGCAAGGGAGATAATCCCTGTGGTTTTGCCTGGCTACCTGCTCTCCTGGGTCCACTGGGGGAGAGGAGGAGGGAAGATCAGCACAGATTTGAAAACAAAAGGTAAACCGTATGGATACAGAGAACAGGGGCTTCCCGTGTCAACAATGCATGTGGCATGCAAGCGGGAGGAGGGCTGAAGGACCCTGATGGCAAATCATGTTAGGTTCAATGCCAAATAAATGTGGTTCTACCCTTTGTCCAGTCCTTAGTAAAAACACTTAGCACTTTCTGTTTTAATCATTAGATTGGCCAACCATACTCTGTCCTCGTCGTCTCTGTAGCCCTGGGGCCTAGTATGGTCCTTGGCACAAATTACAATGTAAGCTACATTTTCCAAACGGATGGGATGAATAATTGGAAAGGGGAGGAGTAGAGAGCAAAAATTCACCTTTCACATTTGCAGCACAGTGAATGTTAACATTTTTATTCCTTTTATGATGAAGAGAGTACAAAGGGCTGGGGACAGAGACATCACAGGAGGAGGGAGGACAGTGTCACCTCTGCAAAAAACACCCCTAAACTATGCAGAGATGGGAAGTGGAGTCTCGGGCGGCCTTTCCCAGCCGGAAAATTGGGACCAATCCTGGTGAGTTTGCCAGTAAGTCCCATGGCTACAGGGCATATGCCCGCCTTCCCAGGAGTCCTGGACACATCTCCGGGTGCCAGTGACTCAGACCGCCTTTTCTGTTCCCAAAGCAACCTGGCCACTCTTTCTTTCCCTCCAAGTTCCTAACTCAAGTCCCAATGTCTGTCTTCTTCCTTGTTCCTGTCTGACTTGAGCCAGATTTGCATAGCTTTCTCTGATTTCTGCGTCGTTCATTACTGGGTATGCCTACAATCTCCCCTCCAGTCAGGGAATTTTTCCAACGCTAAGGCTTTCAGCTCTGCCCAGACCCTTTTATGTCTCCGTCTTACTTCCCTGTCTCCTCCCTCCTGGAGCACAGAACTCTGCACTTTGGATTTCCAGGTAAGCACAGCCGATGTGGAGGGGGAGCGGGGAAGCATGCTCCCTCAAGGCTTGGTGAGGACCCTGGGTTTCATTCAAACACACTGACCTGCAAAGAACCTTCATTGCCACCTTCTTCAGTTTCTGCCATTCACTCCACTACACTGAACCTCTTCACAGATACCGCTCAGCCCCAGGCTGGCCTGCAGCTCGTTTGGTAGCAAAAGCAAGAGCAAGCCTGTGACAGGCGCTCCAGGAACCCGGCTTTTTTCTGGCTGTGAGCACGCACACTGTATATGCCGTGTGCAAGAAAGCCATTGTCAGTCATATAAAACGGTTGTTATGGAACATGTTGAAAGTGAGAACGCGATTTAATTGTGGTTTTTATTATAAGTGTGATACTAGTAAGAAAGGCCCAGAAAGCTGACACTGCAGCCACTAACCAGCTCAGGGAGAAGAAGAGAGCAGCAGAAACCACATCGGAGCTCTGGCTGATGTTGATGTAAGTGGACATCTTCAGGTCTCCTGACCCCCTTCCCCTCACCTAGATTTGGTGAGTGGCAGATCTAAACATTCGCAAATTCACAGTCATAGTCAGTCATCCGGCACATTATGAACTTCCATTGGCGATCCCTGTGGGGAGAGAGAAAGCCAATGCCAGTGAGAAAAATCACTGCTGACAGAAAAGCAGTGAACAACCTTTGGAGAATTTAGGAACTGAAGGGACATCTGATCTCCCTTTGGTCTGTTGGAAGTCTCTAGAAAACCGTCAGGTAATCATCTGTGAGGTCCGTAGTCCTAGACACCTTCTTCGCTCAGGGCAGGTGGCACTTTGCAGGTGACTGACTAGGTTACTGGCTATGTGGAGGTCCTATCCATCATTCGGGGTCAACTGGCACTACTCCGTCTCATGAGTACCTCAAGGACAAACAGGTCAACAGCTTGAAATAAAAGGATTTTTTTAACATGGTCTCCATTCCTTCGTAAAGAGTCTTCCCTTAAACAGACCACCAATTTGCTCATTTACTCTTCTAGCGAGTACTTACCGTGTTCGAGGCACCATACTACACATGATGGGAACCCCCCAGAAAACACCATTACAGGGAAATGAAATGAAGGGTAACAACTTTAAAACCCCATAAAGTGAAAAATAAAATACCTGCCATTCATGAGCAGAAAATTGAATTGCGTATTTGTTCTAGAGGACAGGCATGGGTATGCAAGTACGTAGAATTGCTCAGTTTTGGAAAATGTGGTGTGGATACATTTCAATGAATGTTCTTTGCTAGGGGTAAGCCTATGAACAAAAATTTATCGAGTGCGTACTCTGCATGGTTCTTTTCCGGTGTAACATCATTTAACGGCGATATGCCGATCGCAAGCACTATGCTCTGAGGGAGTTCAGTGTGTCCAGCCTGGCACTGGTGCACAAGTGTGCTCATTTAATCTTCACCGTGATTCACGATTTAGGCGGAGAAGGAGACTCAGAGAAACATGTGACTTTCTTTAAGATAATGAGTGACAACTTCAGATTCCAAGTGTGTTGAACTGAACTCTTGCTCTTTCTCTTATACCACAGTACCCCCATAACTACCTGCCCATAACCCCATCAGAGGACATGGCTGTCACATCCTTTGCAAAATCCAACCAAGGATCAAAATAAAAAGTCATTCCATGTATGATCACACAAACCCTTCCAAAGCACAGCTGGGTCATTTAATCTTCGAATTTCCCTTCTCCCTTTCAACCTGCAAGGCTTCTTCCTAGGTTGGTTTATCCTAAACAACAACCAATACCGAGAAGGTCTCCACCTAGCCTCTGATCTGGAAGGTGGGACTGACCACACTTAGCTCTGGGAGATACCTCTCGCCAGTAGCTATGGGACATGCTGGTCCCCAGGCAGCTAAGTCAGGCTTTGTAGTTCTGAGTCCGCTGCTCCATGTCATTTGTTTAAAACAATTAGGAAGAGGGTCTCCTGGTGCAAGTCCTGAGAGTCTTGGTGCCCAGCTATGTATTAGTATTTATTCCTGCAGTTGTCAACAGAGGACAGGGCTTCTTTTAGGTGGAGATAAGCAAATCGGTGGCATGCAAGTTTATCAAATGAATTTCATTACTGTCTTATTTATCTGAATGCCAACAGACATAACTAGGCTCTTAAGCGAGGCATTCACACTACTCTTTTAAGAGGCTGTTAATTGATGCTGAGCAAATTTTAGACTTGGTCCTAAGAGAACCAAGGGACTCAATCAGGCTCAGTCTTTGATTTCTTTCCAGGACAGTGGCTTTCAAGCAGCGACACTTTTGCTCCCCAGGGGTGTTTTCATTGTCACGACTATGGGGGAGTGGAAGTTGCTACCTTCATCTAGTGATCAGGGCCAAGGATGCCGCTAGACATCTGGAAGGACAGGCAGGACAGGCTCCTGCAACAGAGAACTCATCTGGCCCCGATGTCAATAATGCTCAGGGTGAGCAACTCTGTTCCAGGAGGAAGGCACTATGATTTGCATATGGAAGGAAAGTACCTGCCCCGTAGGCCCTGCCCTGGTGCTATTTCTCCAAGGCGGTGGCCTTAGCATCTTTCAGCAGAGCTGAAGGAATACATGCTGTGGATCTTTAAGCCACCGATTGTTAGTGACAGCAGCAAAATCACACGGGTATGTTCGTTTTAAACAAATGCATGACATGATATTTCAGTTTTCCAAGGCTCTGGGTTAATCCACATAACTGAAAAATTTCAACCCAACAGGAATTGGATATTTTGACCGCGTATATATATATGGATGGTTTTCTTTGTTTATTGTATTCCTTCTGGCCTTCTAAACCAGGCAATACAGAACTAATTTTCCTGTGGACTTGGAGACGTCATTAAGAATACTGAACGCCCTACTGCACTGTTATCCAGTTGCCCTTGGGGGCGACACACCTGCTAATTGTCACCAGGCCCCCATGGTTTTGAGTTCTTAAGGCTTTCCTTTTCTTAAATATATTTTTGTGTGTGTTATGTCATTTAGCTATTCTCACTGGCAAAGAGTTTCGTTTTATATACTATTTTCATTTTCATTTTTTAGTTTTCTGCTTCTAGAAAATAGATAACTAAGCTACTTAAAAATGGATCTAAAATAAAAATAATGTGTGAGAAATGAGGGGCTCTCTTAGGGTTAAACATAAAGGTCTTTGTGGAGCCGGCACATGTAGTGTGCCCTTTCAGAGATGTTTAATGTTTGTTCTGTTGTTTTGTTTTTGTTTTTTAAATTCTGGGCCATGTTAACTTCAGTTAGGTGAGCTATCATTTCGTTTAAAAACACGGATATCTCTGAAAGATAAGTCACACTCACAGTTATCATAGTCCATTATTAATGAGTTAATGTAAGTTTTGTTCTGTTTGCAAAATGTTTATTGGTGACTTTTCAGGAATTCATATTCCTGTGCTGTGTAAAGTGATTACCACCTGACTGAAAGTACCTGAATTTACCGACTCCTCCATCTATACTAGCTGGGAGAAGAATTCTCATGTTATTGTTTTGAGTGTTTGGGATAGGATTGGGTGCTTATTAGGAAAGGAGATGGAAGAAATTTGTTTTGCCTTCAGGCTATGTAAATCCTCCCCTTTCCTTTCTAAGTATGATGGGGTCCTCTCCCCTTCTCTTCTCTCCCCTCCCTTCAACCCCAGATGGGGGTCATCTAGAGACCCGCATCAGCACCCATGGGGGTCCAATTTGACAGTTGCTGTTCCTTCAACCATTTTTGTCCTCTCCTCTTGACATTGGGTCAGATTAAGTGCTCTTTGAAATTGAGGGAAGGGCAGAGCTTGGAACATCACCGGAGACCAAGCTGAGGCTTTTCTGCTCTGAGTGGCCTGGAGCCCATCATCATCTCCAAGGGGGAGCTGTTCCATGAAGTGGGTTTATGAGAATAGCTCCATTCCCATGGCCTTCCACCATCCACGCAACTCTCAGTTAATTCTAGACCAAGTAGGAAATAAAGTAGGGAAAATCCCCAGTGGGAATTCCTGCTGACAGGGTCCTTGCCCGGAGCTGGTGGCTGGCTCCTCTAGCTCCTAGCCCCTGGGAAGGCTCACCTGTCCACTGCAGAGAAAGTGGTAGTTGCTCCTCGCATGTAGTGGTCGTAATTGTACGACATCATGTCCATTTCCTCCCCATAGTGGCCTGGATATTCTGTGGTCAGCCTACGTGGGAAGAATAAATGTTTAGAGGAAATAGATAAAACACACTATTATAACAAAGAAGAGATGGCATTTGAACTTCACGGGAAACCCAAGCCAGAGTTAGATGGACTCCACCAAACCATTTCAGGCTGTGAAAGATGGGTGGTTTGTTCTGGCTTCTCCTTTCTTCTTGTTGTTAAACTACACACTGAAAAAGATATAGATAACTCCCCAGGCCTTGAGGAAATATTAATTAATATCGGTATTAGTCCACGTCATTCAAGTCTGCTGGAATCATGTTTCCACACTGTGGATTGTGATTATTAGTGGGTCATGAAATCAAATTGATCGGTTATTTCCAAACGAACTTTAAAGAAGAAAAAATAGAGTAGAAAATATCAGAGCACATACTAAAGAGAAGTTCTTATGTAAGTGTGTAAACACTTTGTTTCAAATATACTGTATACGTGTATTTATGATGTATGTATGGTGTGATAGTTTAATATGTATTTTTTTTACTTTGAGTCATAATTAAAGCATATAAAAATATTAAAGTAATATTTAATCCCCACAAAATCCCCCTTTTCTTTGTCCACCATTGTTTTATGGCACCTGAAACAGTTCCCGCTACGTAGTATTTGCTGAATAAATAGATGGCCTTGGGAGAGTAACTTAATCTCAGTTTCCTGGTCTGTAGAGGAATGAAAGTTACCTTATAGGTTTGTTACTGGGACTAGTACAGATATGTGTGATGTGTAAATGGTAGAAGGTGAATCATAGGAGCAATTTGTTTCTTCTTCCCCCTTCTTTTCTTTCTTTCCCCTCCAAAATTTCAATCCCAGGCCTCTCTATGAGTAGGTTTGCAGTGGTCTGCCTGGAAAATATCTAGAATCTTTTGATTCTTGTAAGGGGATCTTTGGGACCAAAATAGTCCTTTCAGTGTGAAATGGGTCTGCCAAAGTCTTTATCTGTATCTCCAAGGCAGTTAGTAAGTGTCAGTAATTTCAACTGATTTGGGTTCACCAGGTCATTGCATGTTGCTGTGTATATGTTGATGATAGAAAGATGTTCCGCTATGTAGACTTAATATTGCAAGGATTATCATGAAATCTTTAAAAAAGAGTGATTTATGACCTGGAAGGTTTCCTAGGAGGATCTCAGTGCTTAGAGGCAGCAAGATCAATGGTCAGCTCAAGATAACGTGGAGTTAGCTAGAGCCCTGAAGGCCCATTCTCTAGGCTTAAATTGTTCCTTCACAATATGTACCTTCCTTGTTCTGGGACTTTTCTCAAGACATAGTTATGCTTCATTAGGATGCCAAGCCCAACCCAGAGTGGGTTACATGTGTTTTCACTTAATGTGTTCATGAAGGGAAATAAGGCTCTGCTAATTCAGAAATCTATTTTGTGCTTCTAAAGAGGCCCAGAACAAGGACTTCCTTGTTCTAATGAAAGTGTTAAATGACTCATAAATGGGCTTAATAGGGCCTCACTTGGATCCCATTGATTTGTGATCCCTGAGGAGTCTAACAAGTGCTAGACTAAAGTTTACCCAAAAAAGAGGCATTGGTTGGAAAGGTGAATAATGCAAGTTAGGATTAAGAGAAATGGGGTAGGAGGTGTTTTCCTTACTTCAGGGAATACAAAATATTTTCCAGAACTTTGAAGCACTCTTGGGATTCAATGTCTAAAAGCTAATTGACAAACATTTTTATATGTTCTAAGGAAGAATCTACACATGGCAAAACTGCACTAAGCCAAATCCAATCGCTAAAATTATTTGGAAATAATCAGTCTAGATATTTATTTTTTAAGTTTTTGCTGATTTGATGTCAGATTACTTGGTTAGTTAAACAAATTTGGAATAAAGTGGAAAAGAGAGGCTTGCATTTAAAAAAATCATGAAGTTTTAAGCTTCAAAGGGGAATAATTTACCCAATACTTTAACTGGCATTCTCTTTTGCCTGAGTTTTGGTGGTGATCAGATATAGGTCCCCCGATTAACGGGACAGGTGGTCTGGAAGCCTCTCTGGGGGGTACAGCTATTCAGTAGATTTCTAGATTGCCCTGGAGAAGGTATAATGCATGCTCACTGGTACATTTCCATCTTGGTCCCAGCCAGGTTTTTGTTCTACTTGATTTTTGGTTGTTGTTGTTTTGTTACAATACCGTAAGATAAGTTTAGATTATCTTGCACAACCCTGGATTAAGGGGGTTGGGGAAGGAATTTGGACATTGTTAGAAATTGTGCCGGCTTTATGAAACTAAAAATATAGAGGGAGAAATGGCCCAAATCATTAGTAGAAAGTGAACTCCCAAAGACCATCCATAGAGGGAACTGCTGTTTCAATATGACCTAGGATTCTGAGTTTGGGAACCAGATAAATGTGTCTCCATTTAGTTCTTGATGACATCATGCCCACACAAAATGTCTTAATAAATGAAAACCCCAATAACAGCTCCTCCAAGAAAAAGAA
>NC_048225.1:73260551-73265563 GCF_002007445.2 Ailuropoda melanoleuca
TTATTTGACAGAGATAGAGACAGCCAGCGAGAGAGGGAACACAAGCAGGGGGAGTGGGAGAGGAAGAAGCAGGCTCATAGCGGAGGAGCCTGATGTGGGGCTCGATCCCACAATGCCGGGATCACGCCCTGAGCCAAAGGCAGATGCTTAACCGCTGTGCCACCCAGGCGCCCCAGTAAATAAAATCTTAAAAAAAAAAAAAAACAGAATCTGTTCATGATGAATCCTCTTGCATACTGCTTTTCCAGGGCAGCTAGCAGGAGTGAGCATATCTCAGGTCAGCTAATTTGCTAATGGCCTGGCATCCCCGATAGGAGCTGCGTCAGAACCTGTTTGAATTATTTTTGCAAAGATGAGAAAAATAAGACCCAAAGGCAGTTATGCATGAAGGAAAGCCCCTGCAAAGGAGCAACCACCCAGCTTCCCCTCCCAGAGAGCTGGGGAGCTGACCCCGTGGGGCTGAAGGACCGGTCTCTGCAGCCACCGAAGTATCTCCTCCGTGGAGAGACCCTAGACTCCGGGGGGGATGAGAAAGAGCCTTGGATGTTCATGTCTGTCTTCTTGCAGCATTTGGGAGACTGATATTTCAAATGGTTCAAATATGTGTCACCCTACAGGGAAACAGTTCCAGAGCTATCTCTGACTGAAATTAGAAGGAAGAAAACCTCTAAATATTTTCCAAATTGCTCTCTTGGAACCGAGTTTCTAGCTCACTGGCCACGCCCAGGGCTGGTACGCAAGCACGTTTGTTTCCATTCCTACCGGCTTTCATCAGCCACGTCGCATCATGGTCACCTTGGTCCTAAACCCTGTTGGGGACAGCTCCACCTCCAACATCTCCGCTCCAGCTAAAATTACCCCTTTCTTCCTTGTTTTCTCCCAGATGCCTCCTGTGCTGTCACCTGACACTTCCCCCGTGTGCGTCTTCCTTTCCCCTCTGGACTGAGAGAGCTCAGCACTGTGCAGAAGGCATGCGGCTGGGAGGCAGATAGATCTGTTTGAGCAGAGTTTGGAACTTTGGATGGGTCACAACTTCTGCGCCTCACTTCCCTCAGCTGGGTCCAAGTGTCATATTTGCTGTGTGTGAGAAGTAAATGAGCTAACACACATGCTAGGTGCCCGGTCAATACNCGCCTGGTCGATACAGGTATCATCATCATCATTACAGGGAATGGATGGAATCAAAGTCTATAAATTGTACTTATTTTACATACATTCACATTGACTGGCTGATTGAATAAATGAATAAATGGAGAAATGAGTGGCTGTCTCTAGACTCCAGGAAAGGCAAGTAGACTCGCTAAACGGAGTGTGGCTCTCTTCATCTCTGTAATAACAGCTTCCAACTTGCTCAGAGGTACCAGGATGGAAGCTGCCCTTCTTACCAGCCTCTGGGCACAGCGCTGAGCGGCACCTGACCAGGGGCGGGAGGTGAGAGTGACCACAGTGGAGGTGCCTATGACGTCATTCTTGTCCCTGCCATGATATCATGGGGGACTGGTCGTGCAAACACCACCCATCTTGTATTAACATCTGAACCATGAGATGAGGGGTTAAAGATAAGCTTTGATTGAGGCTTTGGGGTGGAAAGAAGAGAAGAATGTTCTAGTTAACTGACTTTAGGGCTACCTAGGAATTAAGAAAAATATTCTCTTGTGTAGGACTTGAGCTTCAGGGAGAGAGGGGAGAAAGGCAGGGGACAAAGTGACAGGCAAGAGTCATAGGATCTCAAGGCTGGAGGAAATTGACGTGTCATTTATGTTGATTCTGAGAAATAACATTTTTTCCCATCAAAGCATAATATGTAATGAATCTAATGAAAGGCCACAGGTCTGGAGAAGAACCATGGAAAAGGAAGTCGATGCTCAATTCAAAACCCTCGGTTCCCAGGACCCAGAGCCTGCGCCTGGCCACGCCTCGCAGGCTGATGGGGGGCAGTCTGGTGCGTGGCAGGCAGCGGATACAGCTGCTTGGAGACTGGCGAGTTATTACAAACAGGCTCTGAAGGGTTGTGGCTTCTTCAGTGACATGTGTTTGTGGTTTGCAGATGACTGGACTAAAGAATTTAAGTTCTCATATATAAATAAATACGTGTAAATTTTACATATGTATCCAACCCCGTGGGGACTGTTTAGTGACAGCATGTCTGAATCTATCAGAAATTCACTCTCTTGCCGGAGTTCAGCAAGGCTATAATATCCAATGAGAAACTTCTCAGTCGGAAACGAGGGCAGCACCTTGGTGGCCACCAAACAAATAAGTCTCGTACTCATTGGGGAGTTGGTTGCACGATTTGTTGTCTTTTCCTGCAAGAGTGGTGCTCTTTCTGAATCCTTAAATGTTTGCAAACACAAAGATGATAGCTGCTTATTAGCTAGTTCAAAACACGGTCAGGCTTTGTGCGCAGAATGGCTTTCAAAGTGGGAGAGAAAAATGTCCCCACCCACATGCGTCCAGTTCCCGGGGAGGTAATTCAAGCCAGTTTCAGTGATGTGAGGAAAGGCTTCAAATAGGAACGTTATCAGCAGTTTTCACTGTGGGAAGGTGTGGGAAAACACTTCTCACTCTGACGGGCTGTTAGAAGGATCAAATAAAATAATGCTTATGAAAGAATCCTTTTCAGCTGTATAACATCATCCTATCAATGTCAGGTTTCACCACTGTTACTGTTCCTACGGGCCTGCAACATTCATTCAAGAGATTTATTAAGGGTCTATTTTGTGCCAGGCAATATGCTGAGATGCTGAAGAAATAAGACTTAGTTTTTGCCCTGGAGGCTTCATGGAGTTTAGAAAGACATATATTACAACGTCATGACTCAGGCAATTTAAAGATGCCGCTGCAATGTCTAGACACCCCAGTGGGCTAGTGAGTCATGCACTGCATACCATGGGGCATACTGCAATCTCATTCTGCTGCTTCTCCAAGTTTCCCTTTGAAAAAGTACCATTTCCTTGGCCAACCGCAGTGGCTTTCAGCTCTGACACCGTGTAGCCAGAAATAGATGCAGCTAAGCAAAGCTTCCTCAGGGGGACTTGCTTCCAAGTTGACTAGCTGTGTCTTTCTGAGTAATTCTCTCCTCTTCTCCCCCCTTGGGTTCTGCTAACNTGTCTTAATAAATGAAAACCCCAATAACAGCTCCTCCAAGAAAAAGAATTTAAACTGTCAGAGCTAGACACCGAGACAGGGGCATAGGGACTTGTCAGGAAATTAAAAGAGGCCACAAGGAAGCAGAACATTGGGCTTTCATAGGCGGCGGCATTGGGCTTCCTGACGGCAGGTGGGGAAGAGTTCTGGGTGGTTCCAGCTTCCCTGTCATTTACTAGGTCACTTCGGGCAGCTTTTTGGCAAAGCATACTCCGTACTGAGCATTGCCATACATTCCTAGACCAATTACAACAATCGACCACGCCTTCACCTTGGTAAGATGAAGGGAAGGGCCAGTCAGTAAGGCACCTTTATTCAATGCACTGAAATGGCTACATAATTGAAGCTCTTCTATCGGGATCCTTACATACTCCTTTACAAAGGAGTGTGTGTGTGTGTGTGTGTGTGTGTGTGTGTGTGTGATCCTGCTATCACTGCTGGATGAGTGACTTATTTCGGTACACTTTCTCATCCCATAATACTTTTTCTGCCATCTGCAGGCAAGATGAGACAGACAGAGAACTTGAAAAGTACATGAGAATAGCTCAGCGGGAACTTGATAACATAGAACCACTTGTACGACTTCTTAGATGGGGTTGAAGGAG
The DNA here is from genome assembly GCF_002007445.2 of Ailuropoda melanoleuca. Taxonomy (NCBI): domain Eukaryota; kingdom Metazoa; phylum Chordata; class Mammalia; order Carnivora; family Ursidae; genus Ailuropoda; species Ailuropoda melanoleuca. The sequence continues at coordinate 73,264,304 of NC_048225.1, forward strand.
ATGGAAGGAAATTAAATAAATCTTAGTTAGGAGCTGAAGACAACCCAGTGAAACTGAAGCGATTTTTAAGATTGATAGAAGATATTCTCATCTAAGACTCTGAAAGCACTGAAATTATCAACAGATCTGACTAGAATCAAAACATGGCTGCTGAGCAGTCCGTTATCAGAATCAGAGCCGCCATGGAGAGATGTCCCTGTGCTGTGATGGTGGGCCAGAGCCAGCCCAGGTATGTGTTCTCCCACCCATTTTAAAAAGGGGAGTAGAGATACAATGTAGATGGATAAAGAGGCCAAATTACTTGTTGTCAGAGGTTTGGTTGACGACCAGTTTTAATAGTTGAAAGACAGGGTTTTAAATCTCTTCTGCAGAAGAGAGTGACTCAGCGTAAAATTGTATCCAAATCCACCTCTATTATTGATTACAGAGCAGTTAAACGTAAGGTCAAACTCTGTCGCACCAGGATCTGCTTGCCAGTGAGGACACCTGGGTTATAGTCAGCTAGGATCACATCCTCAACCTTCTCCCGCCTCTGGGACACCAGAGAAGCACACACCACAGCCTCCCTCCGGTAGCAACTGGAAGAACACCCATCATTTGCACGTTAACAAACCAGAATGGGGGTGCCCGCGGATGCTTCAGCTTTTCTCTAAATTAGTATAAACTGAGGATGTTTTCTGACCCATTCTTTGGTGAGCAATCTACATTCAAACAACATTTTCGAGAAGCTTCTTCGGGTCAATCCAACCTCTAATTCTGTTTTGCCCCTATTTTCTCCACTTCCCAATCGGCACCTTATTTTAAACATCCTATTCTAATGTCCTGTTACTTGTCAGCATCAAATATATAGTATTTGATTAAAAAAAAACCAGGATTCCCCCCCACCAAAGCAAAGCAAAACAAAACAAAAACAACACCCCCCTCCCCCCAGGATTCCGTTAAAACATCTTGTTTCATGATGAGGACCAATCTGGTGAGCTCCTTAAGGGCTCAGTGGTACCTGGCAGCAGATAAACCTTAATGATCTCGTTCACAGTGGCATGGATGAGAAATTCAGCATTTGTAGAATTGATGTGTTGAGGTTGGCCCACATTCTACTTCCAGCTACAAGGAGTATGTCCCTCTCGGACAGGCTAATCAGTGAGAAATTTTTAAATAAACAGAATCTGGGGCGCCTGGGTGGCACAGCGGTTAAGCATCTGCCTTCGGCTCAGGGCGTGATCCCGGCGTTATGGGATCGAGCCCCACATCAGGCTCCTC
>NC_048225.1:73265700-73317128 GCF_002007445.2 Ailuropoda melanoleuca
GCTTAACCGCTGTGCCACCCAGGCGCCCCAGTAAATAAAATCTTAAAAAAAAAAAAAAACAGAATCTGTTCATGATGAATCCTCTTGCATACTGCTTTTCCAGGGCAGCTAGCAGGAGTGAGCATATCAGGTCAGCTAATTTGCTAATGGCCTGGCATCCCCGATAGGAGCTGCGTCAGAACCTGTTTGAATTATTTTTGCAAAGATGAGAAAAATAAGACCCAAAGGCAGTTATGCATGAAGGAAAGCCCCTGCAAAGGAGCAACCACCCAGATTCCCCTCCCAGAGAGCTGGGGAGCTGACCCCGTGGGGCTGAAGGACCGGTCTCTGCAGCCACCGAAGTATCTCCTCTGTGGAGAGACCCTAGACTCCGGGGGGGATGAGAAAGAACCTTGGATGTTCATGTCTGTCTTCTTGCAGCATTTGGGAGACTGATATTTCAAATGGTTCAAATATGTGTCACCCTACAGGGAAACAGTTCCAGAGCTATCTCTGACTGAAATTAGAAGGAAGAAAACCTCTAAATATTTTCCAAATTGCTCTCTTGGAACCGAGTTTCTAGCTCACTGGCCACGCCCAGGGCTGGTACGCAAGCACGTTTGTTTCCATTCCTACCGGCTTTCATCAGCCACGTCGCATCATGGTCACCTTGGTCCTAAACCCTGTTGGGGACAGCTCCACCTCCAACATCTCCGCTCCAGCTAAAATTACCCCTTTCTTCCTTGTTTTCTCCCAGATGCCTCCTGTGCTGTCACCTGACACTTCCCCCGTGTGCGTCTTCCTTTCCCCTCTGGACTGAGAGAGCTCAGCACTGTGCAGAAGGCATGCGGCTGGGAGGCAGATAGATCTGTTTGAGCAGAGTTTGGAACTTTGGATGGGTCACAACTTCTGCGCCTCACTTCCCTCAGCTGGGTCCAAGTGTCATATTTGCTGTGTGTGAGAAGTAAATGAGCTAACACACATGCTAGGCGCCTGGTCGATACAGGTATCATCATCATCATTACAGGGAATGGATGGAATCAAAGTCTATAAATTGTACTTATTTTACATACATTCACATTGACTGGCTGATTGAATAAATGAATAAATGGAGAAATGAGTGGCTGTCTCTAGACTCCAGGAAAGGCAAGTAGACTCGCTAAACGGAGTGTGGCTCTCTTCATCTCTGTAATAACAGCTTCCAACTTGCTCAGAGGTACCAGGATGGAAGCTGCCCTTCTTACCAGCCTCTGGGCACAGCGCTGAGCGGCACCTGACCAGGGGCGGGAGGTGAGAGTGACCACAGTGGAGGTGCCTATGACGTCATTCTTGTCCCTGCCATGATATCATGGGGGACTGGTCGTGCAAACACCACCCATCTTGTATTAACATCTGAACCATGAGATGAGGGGTTAAAGATAAGCTTTGATTGAGGCTTTGGGGTGGAAAGAAGAGAAGAATGTTCTAGTTAACTGACTTTAGGGCTACCTAGGAATTAAGAAAAATATTCTCTTGTGTAGGACTTGAGCTTCAGGGAGAGAGGGGAGAAAGGCAGGGGACAAAGTGACAGGCAAGAGTCATAGGATCTCAAGGCTGGAGGAAATTGACGTGTCATTTATGTTGATTCTGAGAAATAACATTTTTTCCCATCAAAGCATAATATGTAATGAATCTAATGAAAGGCCACAGGTCTGGAGAAGAACCATGGAAAAGGAAGTCGATGCTCAATTCAAAACCCTCGGTTCCCAGGACCCAGAGCCTGCGCCTGGCCACGCCTCGCAGGCTGATGGGGGGCAGTCTGGTGCGTGGCAGGCAGCGGATACAGCTGCTTGGAGACTGGCGAGTTATTACAAACAGGCTCTGAAGGGTTGTGGCTTCTTCAGTGACATGTGTTTGTGGTTTGCAGATGACTGGACTAAAGAATTTAAGTTCTCATATATAAATAAATACGTGTAAATTTTACATATGTATCCAACCCCGTGGGGACTGTTTAGTGACAGCATGTCTGAATCTATCAGAAATTCACTCTCTTGCCGGAGTTCAGCAAGGCTATAATATCCAATGAGAAACTTCTCAGTCGGAAACGAGGGCAGCACCTTGGTGGCCACCAAACAAATAAGTCTCGTACTCATTGGGGAGTTGGTTGCACGATTTGTTGTCTTTTCCTGCAAGAGTGGTGCTCTTTCTGAATCCTTAAATGTTTGCAAACACAAAGATGATAGCTGCTTATTAGCTAGTTCAAAACACGGTCAGGCTTTGTGCGCAGAATGGCTTTCAAAGTGGGAGAGAAAAATGTCCCCACCCACATGCGTCCAGTTCCCGGGGAGGTAATTCAAGCCAGTTTCAGTGATGTGAGGAAAGGCTTCAAATAGGAACGTTATCAGCAGTTTTCACTGTGGGAAGGTGTGGGAAAACACTTCTCACTCTGACGGGCTGTTAGAAGGATCAAATAAAATAATGCTTATGAAAGAATCCTTTTCAGCTGTATAACATCATCCTATCAATGTCAGGTTTCACCACTGTTACTGTTCCTACGGGCCTGCAACATTCATTCAAGAGATTTATTAAGGGTCTATTTTGTGCCAGGCAATATGCTGAGATGCTGAAGAAATAAGACTTAGTTTTTGCCCTGGAGGCTTCATGGAGTTTAGAAAGACATATATTACAACGTCATGACTCAGGCAATTTAAAGATGCCGCTGCAATGTCTAGACACCCCAGTGGGCTAGTGAGTCATGCACTGCATACCATGGGGCATACTGCAATCTCATTCTGCTGCTTCTCCAAGTTTCCCTTTGAAAAAGTACCATTTCCTTGGCCAACCGCAGTGGCTTTCAGCTCTGACACCGTGTAGCCAGAAATAGATGCAGCTAAGCAAAGCTTCCTCAGGGGGACTTGCTTCCAAGTTGACTAGCTGTGTCTTTCTGAGTAATTCTCTCCTCTTCTCCCCCCTTGGGTTCTGCTGACCATCAGTGACATGTCTGGGTGGTGGAGTGGGGGGAGGGAGGGGGCAGGCCACTGCAGACCAAGTTTGGCCATGGGTCCCTGAATGTCTCGGGTAACTGAGGAAAAGTGGCTCATCTTTAACCTCAGGACTTTGTTCCTATGTACATCTTTCCACATTCATTAAATTCTTAGCATCTAACAATTGGTGGGCTGCATCAAAGAGAACCTGAGAAGTCATTTCTAAAGTACGTGAGAGGAAGGACATCCAGTACTTGTGGGGAGCCAGAGGAACCTGGAACCAGCCCCCAAATGACGAATGGAAGTCTGAAGCATCATTAGAAAATGAGTGGAATTTTGAGGCATAAAGACCTGGATGTCTTTTGGGTGTCAGTGTTCAAAGAAACAGGGTGAACTTCAAGCAACAATGGTCAGGATAGGGATGCACATCATAGATCCCACAGAGATGGGGACTCTGGCAAGATTAGATAGCTCCCCTTTCTCCCAGCCTTACCTCCATTCACTGCCACTTCTGCTGTTAGACAATTTTTCTAAAACGAGTGAGACTGTTTCTTGCCTGCCTTGTCGCCAAAAGCCTTGGGCTCTCCGTCCACGCCCTGTTATTGCTCTGTTTGGCCAGAAGCCAGGTGGCCAGCCGGTGACAGTGTGACCACTAGGGGGGCGGACTCTCCCCCCTGTCTTGGCAGAGAAGTTGGTCCTCCAGTGATGGGATGCACAGCTACCCCACTCCCTCCTCCTCTGCCTGGGGAGAAACGAGTCAGTCACCGCCCCCCAGTAGACGGTCCGCGTGGACCATCTCTTGTTTCTCGGCACAACCAGCTCCAGTCCCTGGTTCTCTTCTTGCAGGACGATCCCACCCCTGACTGTGATGACCTTGGGTAGAGTCAGCCTTTGAAAGACCTGTCAGTTAGTGAGGAGGCCGGGTCTACACTGCAGCCGGGAAGGTGGAAGAGGACAGGTCAGCTCAGTGTGATCATAGCCAGTGCCAGTACAGACGTATATTACCTCATTTTATCCTCACAGAAGTAGGAAGTAGGCCAAAGTTATTCATTCATTCCACAAACATTATTGAGTGCCTAATAAGTGCTTGGCACTAGGTAAGGGCTTGGAATATATCAATATAAAGATCTTTGCTTGTACAGAGCTTATATTCTAAGGCAAGGACGGGAGAGTGGGATTTAAAAACAGATTTAAAAAATTTTTTTAGAGTAAGTGAGTAAATTATGTTTTCTGGGCCTCTTCACCTTATTCTGCATGCCCTTCAGAATCCCTTGTTCAAACATTCATTCAATAATTACCAAGCGGACACTACGGTCCAAGCATTGCACTTGGCACTGGGGATACAAGATCAATGAGTTCCCTGTATGCTCCAGATGCTCCCAGTCTAGACAGTGCCAGCACTAAGAGCTGTAAGAGGCATCAGTGAGGGCAGAAGGGCCCCCCACACCTGGTCCTCCCACTGCCCTTGGGCCGTCCATCCTCCCCCACCGCACCAGCTCAGGGCTGACTTCTCCATAACCCTTCTCTCCTGAGCTCATTCCTCTAGACCACCCAGTCTCCCATGGCCCTGATGGATTCCTTTGGAGCCTAAGGGGAAGTCTTGCTAATGTGGTAATGGATTAACTATTAGTTTGTTGCTTACTCTTTCCGATAATTTATTTACATTTTAACTGACTTTTAATGCCTCTCAACAAGGGAGGCAGATCTCCCCATGCTTTCTGTTAGCAGGCTGGGGACAGGAACATTGGGGAAAGTCGTGCTTCTCAAGACACAGCGGGCAGGCTCCTACCTTCTCTCCCCGCTCGGTGGGGCCCAGTCATTTTCAGGACCTTCACCCTGTCTTTGAAATCAGTTCTGGGCATCTGGCTTGCCTCTTGCAAAAGCACCTTTGGCGTCAAGGAATTTTTAGGGCTCAAAACAACCTCAAAGATCTTTTGGTGGCCTTCGGGGAGTTTGAGGGCTCCTGGAAATTCTGTGTAAATTTTTGTCTAAATATGGCGAAGTGCATTTTCTTTTTCCCGAAGACACGATCTATAGCTTTCATCAGATTCTCAAAAATATCAGAGACCCAACAGAGGTGGCCATCATTTTAAGTAATGGACTTGAGGCCCAAAGAGAAGGAAGGTGACATTCTAGAGACAGCAGTTACCGTGGAAGAGCAGGAAGGGAGGGAGAGGACGAGAGGGAGGGAGAAGAGGGAAGGGGTCAATACAGAGACAGGAACTCAAGTTTCTTGTCCTTTCAGTGTTTCTTCCAGGCCACCCCAGCAGGTGCAGGCTTTAGGTCTTTTCTCTGGGATCTGTCACAGCTCGATCTTAACACCCCAAACATGACTGCTCACCTGCCGTGGTGGAGTAAGAACTGGTTTATAGCGGGAGCTTTGGAGAGCTAGAGCAAACCCCTGCTCTGTCCTACAGCTACTGTTATCGACTGGCTTTGAGATCTGCATTTACTATTTATCATTACTTTAAACAGAAAAACTGTTAGCTTTCAGAGTTGCCCACGCCGACAGCCACGTGCCCTGCCTGGGCGTCAGTCGAGTAATGCTGTCTGGTGGCAGAAGAAAGCATAACCCACAAGGCTGTCCTTTCCAGCGCCACACTGCAGAGAGATAAATCCCTTGAGTGAGCCAAACTTTAAACGTTGACACTTTTGGATCTCTTTGTCCAAGGCAGAAATGCCTGGCTTGGTTTTCGACTGAAGGATTTGGGACAAGTGGTGTTGTCAACACCCATTGGAAGTTCTCCAAGTAAATAAATATATACACATTCTCCCAGTCAATTTGAAAGCTAGGTCAGGGCGTATTTGGCATCAGCCCAGGGAGCAGGAAAGGAGCAAAATTATACAAATTGGAATTACAAGTTGATCTAGAAAACACTAGCCTCTTCCTTTGGTCTATAATGATATACTATGTTTGCTACTGTAACCTCTGACTAGAAAAATATAGGTTCCCGAACAGGTCCAGCAGCTTTGGATGTGATGAGAAGTTATCGTGGTAGAGGGAAAGAGCACTGCAACAAGAGTCAGTACATCTCAGCTGGGGGGGGCACTCCCATGAAAGAGCTGTCTAACTTTGGACAAGTGACTTCCTTGTTCTATGGCCTGCTTGTTTCTTTCCTGCCAAAAGAGGGGTGTAGAGGTCCTGGGTTGATGTGCCTTGAGGTCCCTCCCAGCGTGAATATCATTCGAGCCTTTTCATTGATTTTATACATTCATCTCCTATCTGCTGCCCGCTGCATTCCAAGCTTTGTTGGTGACAGCCCAGGCTTATCTGAGGTCAGAAACAGAGGCCAGAGTGTCCCCCAAGCTCCCCTCCAGCCCCAGGCATCTTGAGGCCTTGCGTTTGGCTGCCAGGCTCACCAGCAGGAATATGGACATCTCTTGCTGTAGCGACAGCAATAGAACTGCCATTCCCGATCCAGCACGGACTCGAAGTAACGGCTCTGGAACCCTGCCACCAGCCCGTTGTTGGAGCACGTCTGGTACCTGAAGAGAAGAGAGCAACTCTGAGTGAGCTCACGACAAGGACCCCCAAGACCCCAGCTCCCGTGGCTCCTGAGCCAGGCCATGCTTTTCTTGACCTAGATTCCTGACAACGTATGCCTTTTATTTTAGGAAAGGAGGGGAGGGACAGAAGGAGAGGGACAGAGAGAATCTCCATGCCCAGTGCACAGCCCAACGCGAGGCTCAATCTCAGGACCCTGAGCCAAAATCAAGAGTCCGAAGCTTAACCGACTGGGCCGTGCACGTGCCCCTATTTATTCCATTTTAATCCAAATAATAAAGACTTTGCTGTATTTGTAGAAATAACACATGCTCACCTTTAAAATTCAAATGATTCAGAATATTTCAGCTGAAAGAAATTGGGGAGCACTGCTCCTGATAAACTTCTATGAATTTATAGTTAGAAGAAAGTGTGAGTGGATGGAGATAGAGGCAAATGTGCATTGAGACCCATGTCCTTGACGCGCTAGCCTTCTTCGTTCTACCACTGCTTACAGCGCATCAGGAGCAGGGCCACTTTGGAAAACACCTGGCACATTCGGGAATGTTATTGGAATGGAGGGCTCAGATCTAGGACAGTGGATATCCATGATAGTCTATGATATCCTAATTCTAGCAGCGTGAGTGAGAGCTTTTCGAGAGAAAGCACTGGAAGTTGTCAACGAAGCTTCTGCGGTCTTCCTTCTTACCATCACTACAATTCTAGCTTCCTCTAAAAAGGCCCTTTCAAAACCGAGCCAGGCTGCGGTTTCCCTGTGGCTGTTGTTCCATTGTTGGGGTTTGTCCTGTGCGCTCGGATCACACAGGGGACAGTGTTCCCAGGATGGTAAGTTCCCTTAAGTGAAAATAAGTGTAGCAAGATAAGCTGACCTGTTGCATGGGGTACCCGCTCGGAAGGCAATCCAAGTTCCATGAATTTCCTGCTGGCTGTCAGCCAGGCAGCTGGCCCCACGACCCTGTATGGGAAGTGTGCGCGTCACTCCCTCACACACCACCCCAGATAACGCGGCCCTGTGAAGATTATCCGGACACTACAGGCCCAGGGCCTGAGAATGTATGGTGAAAGTCAGAAAACCAAGCAGAGCTCTCTCCTAGCTTCTGTCCCACGGCCATCCCATTGGAGTTTGTAGTGCATGCGGCCAACACAATGAAATGACTCTGTCCAGAATTGGATTTTTGTTGGGGTACATTTTCACACTCACGTGGGAATCAGTAGAGCAGAATGGCTAAGAGCATGGGCTATGCTGCTGGACTGGTGTTCCAGTTACTCCTGGCTGTGACGCCTTGGGCAGGCTTCATACTCTCTATTGGCCTCAGTTTTCTCATTTGTAAAATGGGCATAATAATAGCACGTACTTATTTAAGTTACTGCGAAGACCACATAAGACAATGCATATATATTCTGGTGCTTAATAAATTATTTATTATTGTCATCATACTTTCATCTTGTCCACCCCCCAACTGGGAGCGTACTTGGCCAAAGCTACCTTGGCTCCCCAGTCTCCAGTCAGAGGAAAGGGGGTAGACTCCATTGTATTCCCCGAGCTGCTGTTCCCCTGAAACAAGGTCATGGACATTGGCTGTCTTAGTTGCACAAACACATACACATACCCACTTTGTAGGATAGATACTTGAGCGGATGGTAAAGAGCTTAAGGGAAAAGATAAGTCAAACTTCAGTTTGAATTCCCTATGGCGCCCGACACGATGGGCCTAGCAGATGTTTAACAGAAGAACGAACGAACAGATGACTGGTCAGGCGTCTTCCATCACCAGAGGCAGAGTTGACATTGAAGAGCCCATCACTCAGATCCAGAAAGGGCCCTGACAGTCCCGCTAGAAGTTTCCAGGATCCGGAGTGAGTGATCATCTCCCCACATCCACCTTCTCCCTCAGGGACAAAGCCTGCTCAGGCCGAGGGCACAAAATGAGCAGAGCTTTGGTCCTTCCTCCCTTCCGTTCCTGTCCCTTTTGATCACCTTTCTGTAAAAGCGCTTTATTTGACAAGACTCACTTAGACATTTGGCCGCAAGCTGCAGGATCACAAACATGGGAGCAGGCAGGAGAGAAGAAGGGTGAGGGCAGTTGTGAACACGAGGGGCGTGGGGGAACAGGAGAGGGCTGGCATCGCTGAAGGGACTCCAACTCAATTTTTTAAAAGTGGCTGGTGATGAAAAGATGCCCTGAAGGCTCTGTTCCACTTCTCAGCACCTGCTCGATGCTCCCAAAAGGGCCTGCGGAAGAGTATGGACCCGAGACTGCAGGCTTCGTTCGGGGTGAATTGTGATGGGACCCCAGCGCAGCTGTGGGCATGGACTCCCTGAGAACGTCCCCACGGAGTCTGAGTCCTCGGGTGTCCTGCTTCAGAGGCTGTCTGCTCCCTGTTTCAGAAGGCAGACTTTCTTTCTCATCATCCCTTTTGAAGGCTGAAGGCTCAATTTTGTTTCACAGACTGGATCATTGTTGGCCCTGCTCCACCTGACAGAAGAAAAGTTCTAGAAGGCAAATCACAAGGCAGTTAGTTATCCCTCCCCTGACAATATTCAGGGACCTTCTCTGAGAGGGTGGCCTTTTAAAAGGGACTTATCTTGGGGCTGTCCCCCGGAAAGCAAAGACAGAAAACCTTCTCCTGTGTCTGTGGCAGTAAAACAAAGAAGCGACAGGGTGCAGGGGAAGAGTTGCTGTTGAGGAAGCAGCAGACCCCAGTTCTGTCCCCATCCTGTCCTTACCACACTGTGTGGAGCCTCATCTAAGTCATTCCGGGCCAAGGTGGAACTGGAAGAACAGGATCCAAATGGATTTTTCTGAGGCCGAAGCTCCATACATGAGCTATCAGGGACCACAAAAAGTTGCTCCAAGATTGTCCTCTGCTTCTGGTCCACCCTCTGGCCGGGCTTTCTCCTTGTCTCCTGTAGTCTTCTTTGGGTCCAGGACGGTTGGTCAGGCCAAGTGATGGAGGCTGGCACTGGAAAGTGTGCACATGTCTGGTCTTGTTGGTGACCTCTTCTGTGAAGTTTTAGTCCCTCCTTCCAGTCTCTGCTGGTTTTGGTCCAAACTTATAAAAAAGTCCAGAGTCTTAATGGCAATGGGTCTGGCGTAGAACAGGGTAAAGTGGCGCCATCTTGGTCAAGCTTTCATAGTCACATCTAATGGGTGGGCTGGTTGTGCTGGTCTCTTTCCTCCCAGTTCCACAGACATGCAATGTGCTCCAGGCCTGTTAGCCAGTCTCCAACCACATAGCAGAGATGGAATAAGAGCTCTCTGCATTGGTGGAGACCATGTGACACAGCCTTCTTTACTCCCCCCAAATTTTCCCCCAATCCAGCTTGATGAGGGCTTAAGTTCCACCAAGAGAGATTCATTATTTTAGAATAAAGCTTTGATTCCTGTCAATTCTCTTTCCCCCAGAATAATCCTTCGAGTTGCTCTAAGGCATTTATAACATAATCCACAGGGTTTTAGAATGTTCATTAAATCTTCCAACAAATACGCATCAGAACCTACTTTCTGCCTGGTACTGTACTTGGTCTGTAATCCTTTCCAGAGCGCTGTACCCAGTTAGCACACGCTATGGCAATACAGATATTGGAGAGAAGAAGTAGATGGGCACTATAGCCAGAGAAGAGAAGCAAGAGACTGGGTGGCGACATTGGGACAGGGAAGTGGCAAGAGGCAGAGACAAACCCAGTTTGGGGGCAAGGTGCGATAGTGCAGAGTTTCTGGAAGTAAGCACTGCACTGCTGAGCACTGGGCCTTCTGCCACACAGGTGGGGACACGAACAATCTGTCTGAATAGTGCTGCTCTGTACGCAGTCTGTTCTCCACCTGCCCACATCGGAGTGAGAGCTCTCCTGTCTTCTCTATGTCTGGTTTCATGTCTACCAGGCTTCCAGATGGTGATGCTCAAATGGCCTGCTGGATAGCTTCTCTGGATTAAAAAAATACAAAAAAACACTGCAGGACAGAGGGAGAAAAACAAATTCTCCCCAAAACACAAACTCCTGCCCTGTTTTGGAAAAATATAAGCAGTAGACACCATCCCAAAGGTGTCTGAGAAGATCCAGTTTATCTTGTGTGATGTAATAATGTCCTTAGATCAGTTATGGCCTAAGAGCAAATCCAGGGCGTGCGGGAATCTCAGTCTCAGCCATAGGAGCCCACGAACATCAATTATCACAGTATTTGTGCCCAGAGATCGAACACTGCCTCAATGTCTATCTGAAAACATGACCAATATCCAAGACACTCATAATGTACGCTTAAATCCTTATAGATCGTAAATGAATTACATGTTCCCCAAACAAGATGGCACACATCAGGGGCCTTTGTGATGTAGCCATTCATATTTCAGGGCCAGCTTTAAAGTGGACTGTGTGATATGTATCTCTTTTGAGTTTCAGTTTCTACAGCGTAGTCATAAGAGTGAAAATAAGCAACCTTTGTCAGGGAGTCACCGAGTGCCAAGCCAGGAGTTGTGCTCAGCATCGTAACCTGTGTTCATTATTTCGGTCATCAAAGCAATCTCATGAAACGGGCTTGCATAACCAGTTCCATCTGCCACCAGCGTGTGATACGTAAGGAAACTTGGGTTTAGAGACATTATGTGATTCTCTCAAGGACTCACAGCCAGTAATGCCTATATATTATCTCATTTACTTCTCACAACACTTCTCTCTTGGTTGAGGTAGAAACTGGGGCTTGGAAAGTTGACATAACTTGCATTAGCTGTCGTGGGGTGGCATTTTGAGAATTGTCCTGTTTGACTCCAAAAATTATCTTCCCATTACTTCAAAATGACTTGAACAACTCACACACACACACACAGACACACACACACACACACGCACACATACAGGAAGATATCCTAACTTTGTGGAAATCTCTTATTTATTAGGAAGACTACGTCTGGCAGGTAACCCCCCCAAAGCAAATCCCCTGCCGGGATTAATGAACCTTTGCCATCCTTGTCAGCACAGCCAAGAGGCATTTTTGCAAAACTCCAGTTCCCCAGACAACTGATTTCTAGTACTTAGAAGAGTGATCTTGATGGGGAGTTGGCGAGAATCCTGGAGCTGCCATAACCCTTCTCCCACACTCGCCTTCTTGCCCTCAGAAGTCACTCTTACGTGGATGTGATATCTTCTTTAGCCCAGCACTCACAACAGCTTTATCCAAGAACATTTCCCGTCAGCCAGCAGCGCTGGGCATCAGAATGCCTCGCTTGGGCCCCGCCCTCTGCTGCTCACCAGCTCCCAGCGGGCAAGTCTCCCAACGCTCTGAGCTACAGTCCCTCACCTGCACAACAGGGAAATAGTGGGTCCGCCTTCCAATATCAGCACGAAGCTCAAATAAGATTAGACTACGAGTAACTGAAGGGTGTAGACCGTGGTGTCATATCTTCATGTTCCTGGAGTCTGGCAAAATTTGTGATAATAAGCATTTGGTAGTGAATGAATGAGCAAAGGGACAGAGAAATAGGGAATGTTAATAAGCTACCAAGCACCACGTCAATTAGGCCAAGGGTTATAGCACCTGCATGGAAAGCACCTATGTCATGGGTTTTTCAATTGCTGATACTCTTTCCTTCATTCCTCATCTACGATGCAAGGACGTTGCTCTGGATTATTCTCCAGGCCCCTCCTGGCACCAAGCTTCTTTGATTCTGTCGCTCTTTGCCTTTTAAACCATCAGCATGTACTCTACTAGCCTGCCTCCTTAGTTTTTATACCTTTTCCGTTTGAAGTAATTTTAGATTTACTGAAGAGGTGTTCCCCTGACCTTATCTTTCGGAACTCCGGTTCCTTGATCACCACGAAGGAATTACCACTGGTACAACCCTAAACTCCAGACTTCATTTGGACTTTATGTTTTCCCTCGAATGCCCTTTTTTTGATCCCAAGATCCAAAACCAGGATACCATGCGGCATTTGGCCCGTGTGACTTTTGAGATAAAGAACTCACTATTGCATTTTTGAAAGCTTACTGAGACAGTAAGTTTTGGGGGATAGTAGGATGGGAATCTAATGAAGAAATCATCCTGAGGTAAGCGTGTCCAACACCCTCTGTGCGTGTTTTAGAGAACTTCAGGAAGTCTCAGATGACCATCCTGCAGGGCAGCAAATGCAACTGGCCAAAATGAGACGTGAACGATGAAGCTGGGCTCTCTGTTATACGTAATGGGACACTGAGAACCAAAACGATGAACAAAGTGGTTTCCCTCGCGGGAAAATCTGCAGGCTTCTTTGTTGAGTGTGGTGGGGACGCTGGCTGGGATTTGAACTGTCCAAAGCACTCACTAGTCTGATTTAGTCTTGCATACATATTTAGTGGTCCTACTATGCACTGGCATTATTCTAGGCCCCGGGGAATATTCTATGCAGCGTCAAATAAGAGAAAGTCCCTACATTTGTGAAGCTTGTTTTGAAGGAGACAAACACTATACAAATACAACTCAGCTAATGACAGGTGCACCACAACAAACATAAAACAGATTGAGGAGTGGAGGGCGGGAAGCGTGGGTTTAGACAAGGTGGTCTGAGAAAGACTCTCCGAGGAGGTGGGCGCTGTGTGTCCTGAGTGCTCAGAACCATGAATCAGGGAGGACTACTCTGTACGACAAAGAGCCCTGGTCTCCAGTAGAGTCGGGTTATGGAAAACCGAGTTCCCGCCCTCTATTCCTAGCTTCAGATTGACCTTGAGGCTAACACAGCTCTGTGGGACAGTTTTCCTTTCTCCTCTTCTCCGTCACATCGCTTGTCTTTGGTGAATTCATACATTTAAATTGTCAGCTCTGATAGAAGCTGCCATTTATAAACACCTTGCCGAGATCCTTCGAAGCCCAGGTTCCCCCGCCCCCTCCCCCCCGGGGGTTGGGAGGAAAGCAGGTGCCAATAAACAGAAAGCTGTTCCTTTGAATTCAGGCCCCATGTAAATCTGGCTTGTCCAAAACCAGGCCCATCGAATTGTAGATTCACTAAACCTTTATTGACCACCTGCGATGTGCCAAGCATTTGTTTACAATGAGACTTAGAGTCCCTCTTACATTTCTCCTGCACGCACACAGTGCCACACCTTCCTTTCTTCGAGAATGAGGAATTAAACCCACAGGGTGGAGAGATGATAGAAACAAGAGCTGTGAATCAAGATTTACTGATTCTAAGACCGGAGCTCCTTCTACCACATGGCAGCTCTGCCTCGCTAGAAAATTCCAGCTTCATTTTGCTCCACACGGGACCCACATGTCCTATCGTCCGTGCCACGTCACGTTAGAGAAGATTCCCTGAGAACAACCGAGGCATGCCCTGAAATGGCAAAGCGCCACGCTTGGGACTTGGGGAAAGCCTCCTGGTGGCCATCGGTAGGGAAGCCAGCATGCACGTCCCAGAATCTGGTGGTTTTCTACAAACTACAGTGAACAGCAGTGTTACGAGACACTCAACCATGCTTAGAGCACCTTTTATTTTATTTATTTATTTTTAATGATTTTATTTATTTATTTGAGAGTGAGAGTCGGGGAGAGGGAGAGAATCTGAAGCAGACTCCGCGCTGAGCTCAGAGCCCGATGCGGGGCTCGATCCCTGCACCGCGAGATCATGACCTGAGCTGAAGCCAGGAGTCGGGTGTTTGACCAATGAGCCACCCAGGTGCCCTATGGAGCACCTTTTAAATCTGTGCTCCAATTAGCAAATGCCTTTAGTAGGTCCCATGTATTGTCAGATCTGTGTTTGAGACTCCTCCTCTCTCTTAAAATAAACCTGCAAGCTGATTCAGTTATACGAGGCAGCCAAAATCACGAAACCATCGGCAGCTCTTCCCCCAGAGCAGATTACAAGCTTGCAGCCCATGGGAGGTGTAACTGCCCCTCAGCCTCTGAGCAAACTCTTTCCTTCCAGATTTTTCACTGAGACTGAAATCTAAACCCAAAGCAATAATCATCTAAAAAAATGCTTCTGGGGTAATTGGTATCAGACCTGGGGCAGTTGAGTTTTACCGTAAAGGAGCAGTTTTTCATGTTTGTGCGTTTTTCACTCTGTGATTAGCAGAGTAGGAGGCAACAGAGGGGTCGGAAGGGAGAAGGAAAATCGTTTGAGTCAGCATAGCCGAAAATGTGGAGGAAGAGGTGGGAGAGTGATCTTGCCTGTCAGCATCTCACTGGGCTCCCATTGGCCAAACAAAATCATGTTATGTCCACTCCCTTCCTCTTTTGCTTTTCTTCAAACAGTCTGGCAGTTAAGGACAAACCAGATGCAAGTTGGCAAGTTTAAAACTAAACATCATTTGCCTTCTCTCCCTGGCAGGGATGGACACAAGGATCAACAGAATGTAAGAAAAACCCAAGTGCATTTTCAGGGCCAAACGGAGCATGGGGTATCGGAGTTGTGGATTCTTCTGAGATCGTGTAGTGTGACCACTCATTTTCCAGATGAGGTGAGAGCCTAGAGAGTTGAACCCCTGGGGCAAGGTCATGTGGTCTTTAGAACCTGGATCCGAATCCAGGCCTTCTGACTCAGAGCCCAGGGCTCTTCCTTTGGGGTTAAGAAATCATCTCCGAGTGCTGTTTTTCTATATGACTCTAAAAAGGGGCATTAGAAAGGGGCCCTACCCGTATAATGGCCCCCTAGATGGGAGGACTAGGTGGTCCTGTGTCCCATGCCAGGCAATGGGCCTGGCTGTGGGACTCTTTTGAGGCAAGGCTGGACTCTGAGTTGGCCACGTATCAGAAGGAGTTTTGGATAATTAAATCTGCTCACCAGAGGCAGTGGGGTGGACAAGGAAGGCCCAGTAAGGCCCCCAACCCCCCGCAGCTGCTTGTTTGACCCACTCCCTATCCCTTCCACAGGCTGGCTGAGCCCCTCCTCAGTCACGGTAACCAAGCTAGCCCCAGTCCTCCAGGGCTGGGCTGCCACTGTGACCTCCCAGCTCCTGTCCTTCCAGGATGAAGCACTTCCCTGAGTCCAGTCCTGGCCCTGGCTGGACTGACAGGCAGCCCACATCAGGCGGGGGCAGCGGGAGCTCAAGTGCTGGTCACTGTGGCCACGCACATACACTTTGGAGTTAGGACTCACTAGATCCAAATCCTGGCTTTACCACTTTCAGTCTGAGGAAACACTTGGGGCTCTAGGCCACAGTTTGTCTACCCATAACATGACTTACAGATTTATTTTGAGCATGAGTGAGATAATCCATATAAAGCATCATCATGGTCTAGCTCAGGGTAAGCCCTGATAAACGGCTGTTTTGACTACTCAGAAGTCCCCTCTCTTGGCTCCTCCACACATGCATCAGTGTCTTTCCCTCTACAGTCTCATCATGGTGCTGTCTGCAGAATGCGTGGTCCCCCAGAGTTTGACCACCCCCAACCCGCTCTCCGCCACGTGCTGCTGGAACCCTCAGAGTCCTGCTCTACAGAAAACCCAGCAGCAGTCTGTCAGCTGAGCTTCCTCCTCCCTGGACCTGCCTCCCCCAGAGCCTCCCCAGACCCCCAGGGGTCCTGCCCCCCCATCCAGGCTGCATGAATAGCCAGCCTCCCCGGCAGTAGTACTGGGATGGGCTGCTGACCAAAGTTCTGGGGCTGGGATGTCACACCCCACAGAAGGGCACTGGCTTGGACCATTTCCATGCCATTGACTGGCAGAGCCCCGTCAGGAGAACAGCACTTCTCCCTAAAAGTCTTCAGTAAACTATTTTCTGGCAGTGAAACCCACTTTAAATTCAGACAGAGAGAAGGACCTCGATTCTTATAACCCAGAGAGAGCACATTTTACAGGGCAGCAGAGAGGTAGTTCATTTCCCTTCTCTTCGCCGAAATTTCTTTGTCCCCTCTCCCCCGTTCACTTGATTTAAATCCGCATTTCTCAAACTGTCCACAGTGAGGGTCCAGTCACTCATCGCCCCCAAACAATTGTGGGCCAATACCTTTGCAAAACAGTAAAAATAAATGACTACAAGACAAAAATGCCATTTGGACATCACAACAATATTACATTGCTATAAAGTGTCTTAAAAACTTATCTTTTTACAGGCTAATAAACATTTTGTAGACCCCTGGTAGTCCATGGACCAAATTGAGAGGAGGGCTGCTTCTGGAAGGAACAGAAGCACAGAGGAGCCCATCTGCCGTGGGCACGCCCCATCCTGGGGTTCTGTCCTGTCATGTAGGCTGCTGGGTAGCAGCCCTGCACCCCAGAGAATGAGTTCCTTGCCCTGTCTCTAGAGGCTGGGGTCAAGCAGCCCCCGGAGGCAGGGGAGGGATGTGCTGCCACGGCCATGCCCCTGCCCGAGAGCGCAGGCTGCCCTTACCACTCCATTCCAGCTCTGTTGATCTCCTCCCACCAGCACTCCGTGGGCTCCCCGAGGTTCTGCGGCGTCGGCATGCAGGCATAGTTCCACTGTCTGTCCGAGCCTTCTTTCTTGTTGAATATGCTTCTCACGGCCACCACCACCTGCCCGTGGGGACACTGGTAGCTAAAGCCCTGCCGGTTCAGGTTCACCCACCCGTCATCGCTGTAGTCGTGGTACTGCTGGTACGGGTACCCGTAGTCTTCGTACTGGCCCCAGGCCACAGTGACCAGTGGCAGCAGCACCCAGAGCAGAGTGAGGTCCATGCTGCCCGGGCTTCTGGCAAACACTGTCACCCGAGGTCTGCTGGGCGGACCGTTTTATACAGCTGCCGCTGACATGTGGCTTCCAGATGTCGGTAAGCAGGCTCCAACGGCAGTGTGTCATCGTTGAAGCAAAACTTCTCGGCATGGAGATCCTGGCCATAAGTCCATCCAGCTTGTTTTAAGGTGGAATTCTAGGAAAACGTAAGGAACAGACAAATGAAAGAAACTCCCTGGAGAAAGAACAACTGTGCGGATAGATTATAAGAGCAAACAGCTTCACACCCCTTAAAAGCCTTCACCTGAGAGAACCTCTGTCCGCCCCTCCTCTCTCAGGACCTTCCCTCCCTCTGCTCCCCTCCCCCAGCAAGCCTCTGCATTTGTTCTCCAAACTCGCCTTCCAGGACCCCACAGATACCCACAGTGATTCCAAAACACCAAAGTAATGGATGAAGGGACAGGGTCATTAGGATTTTGCAGCGCTAGATGCCTGGTTTCTTTTAAGTTCTCAGCCCAATGTCTTTTGACCCTGAGTGTACGTATGGTGTGCCCGTTTGCAAGGCGGCTCTGTGGATTATTAAGTCACACATGGAAGTGCTGTGGGCCCATGGGAAGAGAAGTTAGGCACTATCTCTGCACTCAAGCATCCTTCTGAGCTGCTGAAATTGGACCCAGCTCTATCTACAAGCTGTGCTCTGCTCTAAGTGTGTAATGAGTTTCATCTGAAAAATCTGAATTCATCCTGCAGTATTTTTTCCTTCTATGTTGGGGTTTTCTTTGTATTGAAGTATAATGTACAGATAATAAAATTCATCTTTTTTTTTCCTAAAGATTTTATTTATTGTTTGACAGAGAGAGAGAGGGAGAGAGAGAGCACAGCAAGGGGAGCAACAGGCAGAGGGAGAGGGAAAAGCAGGCTCCCTGCTAAGCAGAGAGCCCAATGCGGGGCTCGAACCCAGGACTCTGGGATCATGACCTGAGCCAAAGGTGGATGCTTAACTGACTGAGCCACCCAGGTACCCCTAAAATTCATCTTTTAAAATATTTAGCATAGAGTCATTTAACCAGGACCATAACTGACACATAGAACAGGTCCATCAACACCTGTCCCCCCAAATCCCATTTATAATCCCTGGTTGTCAAGTCTTCCCCAACACCCTGTTCCTGGCAATCCCCGATCTCTATAGTTTTGCTATTTCCAGAATGTCAAGTAAATGCAGTCGTACGTAGGTAGTCTTTTGCGTCTGACTCCTTTCCCTTACAATAATGCTTTCAAGATTAGTCCACATTGAGTGGCGTTCGTGGTATGGCTGTAGTACAGGCTGATTAGAAATTTACCAGCTGAAAGACGTGTGGTTTTTTTTTCCCCCCCAGTTTTTGGTAATTGTGAAGAGAAGCTGCTATAAACATCCATGTACGGGCTTTTTTCCGTGTGAACAAATTTTTATTTCCTGTAGGACAATACCTAGGAGTGGGATTGCTGGACTGTAAGGTACATATATATTTAAATTTATAAGAAACCACCTGATTTCTAAAGTGGCTGAGCCATTGCACATCCCTACCAGAAAATTGCCTTTTCTTTCTTTAACCATTTCAATAGGGTAGTAGGTTTCTAGTGACATTTCAGGGAGGTTTTGATTTGCATCTCTCTAATGACTAATGATTTTGAACACTTTTTCATGTGTTTATCAGCCACCATATGTCTTCTTTGGTGATGTAGCTATTTAGACCTTTTGAGCCCTTTGGGTGTCTCCTAAGTGCATAGTATGTCTCATTTTTCATCAAGGTTGTTCTTAAAGAAGTTTCTTTATATTGTGGCTGTAGACCAATTATCTCTTAGGGCTCTGTGAAGCTTGTTAAAATGCAGATTCCTGGGCTTCACTCCAGAACCTATTAAACCGTAACCTCACGGGGGTGCCCAAGTACCTACAGTTAAAGAAAAAAAGTTTCCCAGGTGATTCTTATTCAAGTTTAAGTACCACTTTTTTTTTCCAAAAGATTTTATTTATTATTTATTTATTTGAGAGAGAGAGAGAGCATGAGCAGGGGCAGAGACAGAGGGAGAAGCAGACCCCCTGCTAAGCAGGGAGCCTGCCCTGGGGCTTGATCCCACGACTCCGGGATCATGACCTGAGCCCAAGGCAGTAACTTACCCAACTGAGTCACCCTGGCACTCCTAAGAACAACTTTCCTAAAGGAATGTGGAGCTAGAGAAAAAGAGATCACACTCTAAATCCCACATCTTGTCCAACCTATAGCACATTTACCAGACGGCATTCGGGCTAGATTAATCAAGATAACCCTGAAGGAGAAAGAATGTCCCACATGGGAAGAAAGCAGATGTGTCTGTGTGTGTCTGTGCGTGTGTCTGGGTGTGTGTGTTTTGGGCATGCAGTTTGCTCTGAGATTATGGTTACTCAAGGGAGGGGAAGAGGCTCTGGGCCTAACAGGTAAATGAGCCTCAGTTTTGTTTTAGCATCACCTTCTCCTACCACTTTATCCCTAAGTAATTCCCCACCGCTAGCAACTGGCGTCCTCTAAGCTTAGGGCGACCACTTTGATTTTTAATACGCTGGACCACTCGTTCTCAAACCTGTCAAAAATTGCCAGTCAAGAATTACTCCAGACCAGAGCTTTTGAGCAGGGCCAGACAACTGTACCCTTTAAAACCTTCCTGTATGATTCTCACATGCAGTCAACATTGAGAACCACTACTACAGAGAACTGATGGATTGATTGATTGATTGGCTGGTTTTCCTCCATCCTTTTCCCCTGGAGGTTTTAAATTATGGCCTCCAGATGCTCATGAGTTCCATCCTGCATTCTGGGTAGGACGTAGGAGGAATCTTAAGCCTTAAAGAACTCCCAGAAGACCGTGCAAGTCATTGAAGCACTTGTCTTTATTGTGCATTCATTTCCCAACCATTTCCAGGCCCCGCCTCTTCCCTGTTCTGGGCGGACCTCTCTCATCTTACAGCTTAGAGACACCATGGCTGCACTCCCTGCGATGTGCAGAAGTAAACATCTTGATAGTTTAGGCCAGTTTGGGTGTAGAATCCTGTTACTTAGAGCCAAAGGCATCCCAACTTATGCAATGGCTCAGGGGATTCCAGAAACTGCTGAGGGCTTTGAGTGAGTTGCTGGAGCCCTCACAGAAAATAGCTTTCCTGAGGGGACATTAGGAACCTGTTTAACACATGCGCACTTTGCATTTGCAGCTAGGGAATCCTATTCTCTCTCTCATAACCTTATAGCATTTATTAGTGAGGCATTATTGGAGTTCATTTTTTACAGATGAGGAAACTGTGGCCAGGGAGCATTTTGGCTCAGATTCCTAGAGCTGGGAGGTTGTGATCTTCAGGTCTTTTGACTCCATTCTGTGATTCCTCGTTTCATCAAAACTGCAGTCACTAACTATAAGTCCGCACTTAGAATGAATTGCCGCATAAAATAGCTATGAGGTTATTTATATGAACACTCAGAACTAATTTGCACTATGGATTTCTGCTGTTATTAGCAACATGTGCTCAATGATCTGAGGACTTTCAAGAACTAAGTATGAGATCAGCAGTTTTCAAAGTGTGATTCTAGAACCCACGGCATCAGCGTCACCTGGGAACTTGTCAGAAATGCAAATTCTCTGGCCCCACCGCACACCTAATAAATCAGACCCTCTGGGGTGGGAACCAGCAATCTGTGTTTCAACAAGCCCTCCGGGTAATCTGATACACACTGAAGTGAGAACCACCCCACACACGGAGGATATCTCAGAAAAATCTACCCAAATTGCAGGAGTCACTTGGGAAGAAGTAATTGAATGATACTGAAGCCTAGCTGAGTCCAAATCATTCATTTTATTCCAGAGCCCACACCGTAATCACCAGACTATCTCATTTCCTAGTAGTAATGAACCTGAGATGTTTTGGAAAGACTCAGCCAATGAGCTTTCCAAAGCCTGGATGATTCTTCCTCTTTTTCCTCTCTTCCTCTTCTTCCCCCTCCCCCTCGTCCTCCAACCAACAGCTTTGTTGAGATAGAACTCACACACCACACGATTCGTCAGTTAAGGCATAAAATTCAATGGCTTTGGTGTATTCACATTGTACCACCGTCACCACAATTTTAGAACATTTTTGTCACCCAACAAGAAATCCTGTGCCCATTAGCAATGACTCCCCATTTCTCCCCACCCATTAGCCCTGGGTAACCACGAATCTACCTTCTGTCTCTACGGATTTGTCTAATCTGGTAGCTTCACGTAAATAGAATCCTGTGGTCTTTTGTGACTGGTCTGCCACTTAGTCCTCCAGGTTGTAACGTGTGCCAGGACTTCATTTCTTTTTGTTGCCAAACAATATTCCATTATATGGATATACCCCATGCTATTTATCCATTCATAAGTTGATGAACGTTTGGCTTGTTTCCACCTTTTGGCTGTTATGAACAACGTTGCTATGAACATTCATGTACAAGTTTTTGAGTGACCATAGGTTCTCATTTCTCTTGGATGTATACCCAGGAGTGGAACTGCTGGGGTATACGGTATCTCCATGCTTAACTTTTTGAAGAAAGTCTGCCAATCTGCTTTCCTAAACAGCCGAACCCCCAGCAGTGTGTGAGCGTTCCAATTTCTCTACGTTTTCACCAAAACTTTTATGAGGCCTGGTTTCTTCTGAAAGCTGTGGAAAGCCACAGCTACTCTGGTGACCCTTTCGGGGTCTGGATCCACTCCAACCTGGTAGCTTCCTCAGGGATACAATTCCTTCTTGAGAAATTCTGAATATATGGTTTTGGCCTGAACTCGGGGGGGGGGCCCAGAATGATCCTAGAATCTACCTACCCCTCTGAGTGAGTTGTTTTTACACTTTCTGGATTGGAGCAGATCTTGTCGCATGTTGGCAGGAAAGACAGTGTGCACTCATGGTGTCACTCTCAAGCAGAGCAAATCCACTGCAGTGCTCTGTGTATGACCCGTTGGCTCCATGGACAAGCTATGGGAAAGGCAGAAGGCACGGGTCACTGCAGCGCTTGCATGAAGGTGGGAGCCCCAGATGAGCAGATGTTTAGCCTAAAATATTGGCTGGAAATTACGGGAAGATTCCATTTTTGCACACTTTCTTATTTCCCTTTTAACTACTGCCAATAATCAGGTTTTAGCTACGGCGCTATGTACAGGGTCTTTACACATACACTGGGAGGGACTCCATGCCACGTGTCTGCCGACCCCCCCATGTTCTCTCCTCAAAAAGAACATTTCCCAGCTTCAGAGTTTAGCTGAGGAAGGTCTTAAATAGTCTTTGCATACCCAGGCTGTCCTCTTGTCCCTCAAGCTCGCCACTGTTTGCATGACCCATTGTTTTGCGAAGATCGGTGGGGCGCCCACCTTATGCCATCTGAGGTGAGCCCTGAGAGCGACCCGTGAGGTTAACAATGCTTGTATTAGAGGCTGCAGAAGAAAGAGCGAGAACCAAAGTTGAGGAGAATGAAGAGAGAAGATGGGGAGGAGTAGAACTGTTGGGGTGAATGCAGAGCATGAAATCAGCCATACTACCGGCTCACTAGAAAGGAACACGGAGGCCACTGAGGGCGATGGAAGGTTTCAGAAAAGGGCGTAGGCCTTTGGAATGCACAGGCCTGCATGACCACTCCGCCGTTGGAATGCCTGGGGAGTTGCCTTCCCGAAACTTCGCTAGCCCAAACAGCCGCCCTGTGATCTAAGAGATGCAGGCATTGCCCCTTAGGCTATGTTGAGCAGAACTTGCAGACCACACAAATTAGCATATCGTATGTTTCCTGTAAACAGATGCTCCCAGTTCCAGTAAGACCCCTTGTGACACACCATGTACTTGAGAAGCAGAGATAAGGATTTATGATTATCCTGAAGGGCCAATAAAAGTGGGAGCAAAGAAGAGCAAAGGGTCTTCGCCTCTGAGCGTTGACCCCCTTACCTTCTCCTGCCTTTCACAGCGAAGTTTGGAGTCACCTTTCATCCGTCAGTACAGGGACTGCTGGCCATTCCCGGCCAGAACACAGAGCACCTACTGTGTGCTTGTTACTCTGCTATGGCCTGACATGCGATTGGCCAGTTAGGAAATCATTTGGGAATGGTGAAGCTGGGAATGCACTGGTTCACCACTCAGGGCCCCACTACTTTGCACGGATGAGTGTGGATGGT
This sequence comes from Ailuropoda melanoleuca, assembly GCF_002007445.2. NCBI lineage: Eukaryota > Metazoa > Chordata > Mammalia > Carnivora > Ursidae > Ailuropoda > Ailuropoda melanoleuca. The sequence goes on from NC_048225.1 coordinate 73,288,922, forward strand.
AGAGGTCACCGAGAGAGTGAGTTTGCAGATGGCAGGAGGACAGGGCTGGGCACTAAAGGCAGGGGGTGAGGGAGAAGATTTTGGGAGGTCTGTGAGTGACAGGCAGAAGGAGGAGCCTTCATGGTGGGGAAGGAGATCTTAAGTGATGTCATTCCAAGCCAAAGTTCCTGGTTTCAAATCTGCTTTATAAATGCTCGGAGATAAGGGCAACTGGGTGGCTCAGTCCTTCAGCGTCTGCCTTCGGCCCAGGGCATGATCCCGGGGTCCTGGGATGGAGCCCTGCATCAGGCTCCCTGCCCCGCTGGGAACCTGCTTCTTCCTCTCCTACTCCCCCTGCTTGTGTCCCTCTCTCGAAGGCTGTCTCTCTCTCTCTCTCTCTCTCTCTGTCAAATAAATGAATGATTAAAAAAAAGAAAAGAAAATGAAAAAAAAAAAAAGCTCAGCGCTGGTATATAAACCATGCCATCTAGCAGGTGGGAGGCCCCCTGTACATGTTTATTCTTCTCTACTTGCAGGGCTCCAACAATAATCAGTTCATCTTTGCATTGATGGAGGTGGGGAAGCTGGCTTCGAAGATTGGTTCTCTTACCAATTTTGAAATGGACGTTTTGGCATGTAGAGTCATGTCCAAAGTTACAGACATACCGGGTGTCAGCATGTGGATATAAACCTGTGTCTCCCACATCCACATAGAGGATCCTTAAGCACCCCCATCCCTCTGAGCATCCCAGCCAGTCCTGCCAGGTTTCTCAGGGCGCTGAAGGATGGGGCAGAGACTCGTGAACCTGACTTGCAAGGAAGCAAGGTGACCCATCCCAGACGGCTTTGGAAGATCAGTTACAGACACCAAGCCCTTCTCTCTGACCGTTCTGAAGGCCATGGGGCTGGGTTGGAGCAGGAGAAGTAGCCTCCCTGAAGTGTCCTTCTCCTCCAGAGGAGACAGTGTTTCCACTGTCTCTGCCCAGTGCTTCTCCCCGCACTGCTCCTGTCTGCTGCTGCCTCCGATCGTGCCTGGCTACCCTCCAACTAAGATCCACGCTCTTGCCCCTGTTGCTGCAACTACACACTTGTGCTTCCATTCGGCGTTGATCAGTCCCTCACCTCTGGCTTTTGGAGCAAGCCCACTGCCTTTCCCAGGCCTAAGAACACGTGCCCACTGCAAATAAGCATTTCCGAGTGAGATCCACAGACTGCAGCACCACAGCCAGGGAGGGATGGGCTGAAGTCAGCCCTGCCGAAGCACAGTCCCTGCAGATGGGGCCCTGGAATCCGTGTGTGCAATGAGCTCTCCCCTGTGACCCTTAACGCTTTACAAAGTCTGGAACCATAGGCTAAGGTGCATTTTCATTCCCTGAGAACGTTTCTGATTTTGTATTCTTTTCGAGTATAAGGCAGAACCAGGCAAGTCTCTTCTGCCAAGTACCCAGCGACCGGTCCAGGTCCAGGTGTGCCCCTGACTCCGGGGCTCATGGGTAGTGCACAGGGTTCTGCACTCTTTTTTTTTTTTAATGCATTCCAAGGATTTTTACTTTTTCATTTCAAAACCACTTTAAAAATTTTTGAGTATAGTTGACACACAATGCTACGTTAGTTTCAGGTGTACAACATAGTGATTTGACAAATTTATACCTTACACTGGAAGCCTGTACCTCCACTCTAATCCTGCTTTTGTGGGGCCCAGACTGCCTCCTGCTCACACTCCACCGCGCACACAGTGACAGGGCAGAACAGAGCAGGGCAGCTCCACCCTCCTTCCATCCCCAGCAACGGTCTGCTGCTGAGCTAATCGGCGTTCATTCTCTATCCCAGCTTTTTAAATGCTGCAGTATTAACACCTACCCAAATCATTCGAGTCTCTTCCACCGTGGGCTTGATTCGCCTAAACAGAAGCACTCACAGAGCGGTAGCATGTCCGCTGCTGCCGAAGCCCTGCAGTGTGTGTGTCTGTGTGCATGTTGTCTATGTGCGTGTATGCACACACACGCACTCACACATAAACATGCACACATGATGCTTCTCATCTGTCATGAATATTAAATAGGGAAATACGTGGAAAGTGCTCGAACAGAGTCAGGTACTCAAAAAAGAGAGGCTCATCATTTTGCAAGATGTTTCACTTTCTGGATCTTTCCTCTTATCTGCGCTGTGCTGGGGAAGATTTATGTGCTGCATGGATGTGCCTCTCGTGCTCTGGTCCCTGGTGGGGCTTGGCCAATGGGAGGCACCAGTGGAGTGCTAAAGGATGGGAGGAGAGGCTCAAATTATTAACTCCCCTGGCTCCCTGCCTGCCAAGCCCTGGTTGGCAGTGTCTGGGTTTCTCTCCATGAAGCCTTGGCTTCTGCTGGCTGGTCCCTCTTCCAAGGCCAGGTTCCAGCAGCATCACCCCCCTCGCCCTGCCACTTCAGGCCTGGAAGTTGTATTCAGCAGTTTGTATGCATAGCTGGTCCCAGGATGTTCCACTTTAACCTTGCTCCCACCTTTGTACACAGTTCTTTCAGGAATTCTCTCCAGTCACCCCTCTCGAGTGTGTGCACCTGTTTCCTGCCAGGACCTGACTAATCTAAGGATAACTGGCTGGATTCAGTACAGGGAAGATCCTGAAACGATGTGGCTGCCCCCAGCTCTGGACATCAGTCTCCAGCTGCTGTGGTTGTTAGCTACTCCCAGAGAGAAGAATGTTCTCACCAGCTGGGTGATGTCAGGAAGCATTGGCGAGGTTCCTTCTTCAGTATGAGGCCAGTGTGACTTCCACCCATTGTTCCTCCATCCTCAACTCTTACATCACTGCATCCAAATGCCCCGCTTTGCAACGTGTTCCCTTCAGGAGGTCAAAGACAAATCTTGTCCTGATAACACATTGTCCCTCCCTTTGGATTGTCCTTATGTGTGTGAGTCAGGCTTCTCCGCTGTCTGTCCCTGGAGACCTTCCTGAGCAAAGGGAAATGACATCTGGCTGACCTGCATACTTACAGGTGCAGGTCTGACTGTGCAAAATGTTTACACTCGCGATACTGGATGTCATCTTCGTACTCCTTCGGGGACGCCTTGCCACGCTTTTAGAGGGGAGCTTGCCCGAGGTCACCCACGTCAAGTCCGTTTGAACACAAGAGATTGTGCTCTCGAAATGACAACTCTCTCAGGATTGTATCGGAATCAGAGAGAGAAATCGCAAGAAGTACAGATTCTTTTTTTTTTTTTTTAAAGATTTTTATTTAGTTATTTGACAGAGAGAGAGACAGCCAGCGAGAGAGGGAATACAAGTAGGGGGAGTGGGAAAGGAAGAAGCAGGCTTATAGCGGAGGAGCCTGATGTGGGGTTCAATCCCATAGTGCCGGGATCACGCCCCGAGCCAAAGGCAGACGCTTAACTGCTGTGCCACCCAGGCTCCCCGCAAGAAGTACAGATTCTTGGCCCCTCACTGACTGCTGCAGGCCTGGGGGTCCTCAGGGAGCTTGCTGGCTCTCTCTGCCCAGGAGGCTCCTGCCAGCTTCCGCAGAGCTTCTCCTGTTAGACCCCAGCTTAAGTCTTCCTGGGAAGACTTGTTGAGCGCCTAGACTCAGACGATTCCCGTCTCACTCTCATGACGCGGCACACACCTTCTTCACAGCCTTCATCGCCTTCACAACTTCCTATTTACTTGTGCAATTATTAGGTAATGTCTGACCTCTCCCACTGGACTGTATATGCTCCAGGAGGTTGAGTTCTGTGCCCGGGTTTACCCACTGTTGTTTCTGCAAGGCCTAGTACTGTGCCTCGTACATTGCTGACATCCAACAAATACTTACCAGCTGTCTGTTGACTGAAATCAAGAGTCTGGATCAAACGCTCCCTGAAGTCCCTTTTAGCCTTTGACCCTATAAATACCTTTAAGAGCAAGGGGTGAATTTTTTTTTGTCTGAAGCCTCCCGAGACATCAAGTTCAGATCAAGACATAGCTCAGAAACTATGGTTTTCCTGACTTACTGTTGTCTGAGGATATCCAGGCAGCTGCTGTCTGGTGAGCTGGATGACGAGCCGGCTAAAAGCTGGGACACACCTGCATGTGCTGAGCCCAGTACAGGGTCTGGTGCATTCACTGTGGGGGCTGAGTCAACATTTTCTCACAGGGATGAGGCGAAATAGGCCAACGTCAATGACGTAAGGCGCTCTCTACTCTTCCCTCCTCAAGTCATACTTCTCATCCCTCAAAAATGCTTCCAGGAGTAACAGAAGCAAAACTGGAAATCACGTGGCCGTCTAGCTAGTGACATTACAGAGAAAATGGTCACCAATATAAAGCACACCGTGTGGCAATATCCAAAAGTAGATGGACTTAGAACAAAATATAACTCGTGGCATGACAGCAAAGTTTCACACTTTGCAAAATGAGGTACCCAATGGCATCAACTAAAAGAAAAGGCTCCCCTTGTACACAAATGCAAAGAGCTCTGGGTCTTTTTATGTGTTTGTATATAATAATACTGGGAGTAATGTCATATCCAACCTATTCTTTCTTTCTATCATCTATCATCTATCTATCTATCTACTTACCTACCTACCTACCTACCTCTCTGTGTGTGTATGTGTGTATAGACGTGTCCACAACCCACTTAAATGAATTCTACATCAAGGTATCCATTTTTTTGTGGCTGTGTGGCTAGGTCACACAGTTGGGAATGCCAATGAATACGCAATTTAATTCAAAATTCTTAGTAGCTATCAGGTGGTTTATTCTGACAAGCTGAGTAAACCAAATTATCCATATATTCTGGGGTATTTTGCTTTTAAGCATCTGACTCCATGCTTTCTAGAGCACCAAATGGACCTTGTTCTGTCTGAGGCAGGGGCATATTTGCTCCATTTGTTTCACTAAAACCAACAGCAGTGATGGTTTCCTAAGGCCTGGTGACGTGGATTAAATAGCATTCCCCCACAAATTTCTGTCCTCCCCAAACCTCAAAATTTGACCTTATTTGGAATAAAGGTCTTTGCAGATGTTATTAGTTGAGAATCTCAAGGTGAAATCATCTTGGATTTAGGGTGGGGCCATGGGCCAATGATTGGTGTCCCTATAGGAAGAGGGGATACACAGACACAGAGAAGAGGGTGATGTGGAGACAGGGACAGAGACTATTGTGATGCATCACAAAACAAGGAACACCAAGGATTGCCAGGAGCCAGCAGAAGCTCTGCAGAAACAAGGAAGGATTCTTGCCAGGAGCCTCCAAGGGAGCATGGCTATCATGACATCTTGATTTCAGACTTCCAGCCTCTAGAATGATGAGATAATAAATTTCCATTGTTTTAAGCCACCAGGTTTGTGGTTATTTATTGTGGCTGTCCTAGGGAAAAAATACCTCTAGATTCTAGGAGTTCTGCCACTGTGGTGATAGTTGCCCTCCTTGTACCCCTGAAGGAGACACGATCACCACCAGCCTTCTCAGTTTCTCTCAAGCTCTTCCTTCTTCCTCTTTCTGACAGCACTCCACCTGCTCCACGTGGCCCTTGGCTCCACGTTCTCACTTGGATGGAACATCACAATGTTGGTTTCCTGAGCAGCTGCTGAGCTGAGGGACTGCGTGGGGTAATGAGTCCTGCAGGCTAGGGGGCACCTCCATCAAAGGAGAGCGAATGTTCTCCAGTGACTGCTCTGAGGTTCATTTTCTTCCTGCAAACGTTCTGAAGAAGTCCAGACTCCCAGGGAACGTGCCTGCCCATGCTTCACCTCATTTCATCTCACTGTCACTCTGGTTTGCGTTCCCTGCAAAACCCTGAATGTTTTGGTGCTTGCCTCTAAGTTTCCCAACCCTGGGAAAACATGGTGACATAATCTGAGCAAATCAATGAATGTTTCTGTGCTTCGGTTTCGTCCTCTGTAAAATGGGAAAATTAACAGTTCCTACCTCATCCAATTAGTGCAAGAGTCAAGTAAGTCGGCAGATGTAAAGACTGGAGAGTTGTGACTTACGTAATAAGAGATGAGTAACACTAATGGTTACGGGCTATCAGGAGATTTGAGTTTTGATACCAAGCTAATACGAATGCTACACTGAACTTTAATCCTTTAGGAACAATCTGATAATTATATAAATATCTTACTTCAAAGATGTCAGCAAAAGAAGAAAAAAAAAAAGGAAGACAAAAGATAGAAAGCTAGCATGTGGGGGAAGAGCTATTACTGGCGAAGGACCTGAGAGAGTAAATACTGTTTTTGCTTGATCTCAGTTCATAAATCTTTTTTTTTTTAAATCCTGATTAACATACTATAATAAAAAATGTTAAAATAAATAAATAAATAAATAAATATGTAATTGCTGGGATAGGCCGGTGATGGGTATTAAGGAGAGCACATATTGCATGGTGCACTGGGTGTTATATGCAAATAATGAATCATGGAACACTACATTAAAAACTAAGGATGTACTGTATGGTGACTAACATAACATAATAAAAATTATTATTAAAATCAATCAATAAAAAAAATCCTGATTATTGTAACAGAGAAAAAAATCTCCTGCTCCTTTTTACAAAAGCAAAGGGTACTCGGCTTCACTCTGCGAGCAAGTCTATCAGCAGCAACCACTATATGGATGGAACGGAAGCTGCCATCCGCAGGGTTCCATGCTGGATGCGGGGCTGGGTTCTTAATGTACATCATCACATTTAATCTGCACAACACCCTCTGGGATGGGATTGTACACACTGTAGAGGTGAGAAAACTGACTCGCAGAAAGAAGCCCAGAAATCGCCCAAGATCACACAGCCGGGTTGTAGAGTTCACAGGATTTGAACTCCAGAATTCTGACTTCCATGTTCACAGTCTAGACACCAAAACCAGATGCTGATTACAAAGATGGGAAAGTGCCCAAGGAGTGGAGTCTGAAATGTTAATTTCCCCGTAGATGTCATCTATTTTCTCCAACCACATGGACACCCTGAAAATGAGATTGCATAGTTCTGGAAACAGGTCTTTGAACAATAGACTGTCCCCAGCACTGCTCCTGTGGGGAGCCAGTGCCCCAGTCAATGCTACCGCCCCAGCCACAGTGTCCTACAGCCTATGGAGGTCCCTCCTTTTCTCTGTCTTAGTTTGCCTTCAGGGCGCAGGAACCCCCTCTCCTGGCCTGGGGATGATGACTTCGCCTGTGTGTGGTGTCTGGGGAGGGGCAGTAATTTTCCTGAGCACAAGAACTGACGTTTTCCCATGGCTAATCAGAAAGGAACTAAGCACTGTAATGTCAGTAAATCCCTCAGAGCTCCTAGGATAAAAGACATTATATAAGCATTCATTATTATTGCAGTTGGAAGGAAGAAGAGCTAATACAGTAAGTATTTTCAAGGGCTGGATGAAGGCTTTCTGTCAGAGGTCACGTGAACCACCTCTGCTGCTTTCCTTTCATGGCAGACATCAGCACAGGCTCACCTGCAAGCCAGCTTGCCAGCCAGCAGTCAGATTGATGGACAGTACCAAGGACGAGAGCATTTCCCCTGGGAGGCCTGTCCTTAACGTACTCACATTCCTTAAGAGTGGGATATAACATGAGAAAGTACTTTGTGTGTTAGGAGGAAAGGGTTCATACCTCTACTATTCTACATTTCTGTCTAGAATGTTCTATGGAGGGGGGCCTGGGTGGCTCAGTCGGTTGAGCAATGGACTCTTGGTTTTGGCTCAGGTCATGATCTCAGGGTTGTGAGATGGAGGCCCCTGTCCGGTTCTGTGCTGAGCATGGAGTCTGACTAAGACTTTCTCTCCCTCCCCCTCTGCCCTTTCCCCCACTCGCTTGCGTGTGCTTTCTCTCTCAAACAAAGAAACAAATGAATAGAACGTACTATCGAACAGACGATTACTTCTAATGACTGGATGACTTAGTATGACTGATTCCTAGAGTGATTTTTGTTGGATTGTTTATAAATAACCCATTCAAGAGCTGAATTGGGGCTGTATGAATGCTATACCTAGATCTGGAAAAAGTACTCACTCTGACAATACCTAGTCTTCCCATCCAGGCACATAATAACTTGTACATTTCTAAAGTAAAAGCATTTATCAAAGCTTGTTGGGGACCTTGGATAAGTCCCTGAGCCTCAGTTTCCTCACATGTTAAACAGGGGATTGCATTGAAAAAGAGGCCCTTTCCAATCTGGAAATATATTTACAATATAATCTTGAAAAAAATAAATATTTTGTTTAGTGTTGACAAAACTTCTGTCTCTAAAACTTCGAAGCCACCATTAAATTATTGGTTATGGAAAATCATCAGTGGCTGAGAAGATAGGAGATGTCATAGGAGATGTCATCTGATAGTCTGCCCCCCACTTCTTCCCCGGAGCTGTATGGTTCAGCCACACAAATGACTACCAGTTATCTAAAAACACCATGATCATTCTTATGTCTTGGCCTTTGCACAGTCTTTCAGTGGCACAGGAAAGACACCCTCCATCTCCCCCTCCCCATTCACCTGGCCCATCCCACTGCACCCTGCAGACTTCAGCTCAGGGGGCACCTCTCTGGAGAGGCCTTCCTTGACCCTCCCATCTGGATAGTGCCCCACCTGGGCATTCCTGTTTTAAGTGCCCCTATTTTGCCACATCCCAAACTTTAGTGTACTTACTTGTTTGTTTTTTAGACACTTCAAGATTGTAAGGTGGAAATTCTATGTTATTCACCCTTACATCCCATTTCTTACAGAGTATCTGGCCCAATAACAGATGCTCAATAAACATGTATTGTTGCTATTATAGAATTTAAACTCTGAGCAGTTTTCAATCATTAATAGTTATGTAAGAGTTTAGTTCCTCTGAGTAAGATTTTCACATTTGTTGTGAGTTGGTTCCTCTGAGGGCCACACTCTTTAGAGAGCCACTCCATAAATCACCAGCATGGCATGGCTGGCCAACAGGCATTTGGACATTTACCCTATGACCCGCTGAGAAACATGCTATTTTCTATTTTCTGGGATGGAGAAGGAAGCACATTTTGCAGAGTCTCCCATGGCCATGGAATCATGGGGGTCTTCCTCACCTCCTTTGTAGAGATGGCCTCTTTGTAGAGAGGGGCTTCAGATGGGCTCTGCTGTAACACTTCAGCAAAGAACTCTAAAAGGGAAGTCCAGTACAAAGCTCCCCAAACCCCACAAGGAATAGAACACCCCAAATCCAAACTATGAGGAAAGAGATCCATCTACAAATTCGACTTTGCATCCTTTAAAAGTAAGGCCAGAGGAGACTGGGATAAATATCTGAACACAAAGCATCTTATGTGTTGCTAATCTCTGTAACCGATGAATCCATCCCTACTGACTCTATATAATGGCTCTTTGATTTTAACCAAGGTTTTTCACTGAGTATAAGTTCTTTCATGTGTAACATAGGGAATGTAGTACATTTTGGGAGATTATGGTGAGAATTAATCTACTCCTGTTTCTTTCTCAATGTCAGTGGATAATCCAACCTATAATATTCCAACTAACAATAGGAAGGCAATTTGATGGAAGGGATCTAGAATTTTTTAAATTTGCCTTCTTGTCCTGGGTTGGAGAAAGGAAGGAGGCAAAGGCGTAGCCGTGGTTAAAAGCCAGGAGGTCTTTGATCAGGTTTGTGGATACTCGTCTTCCTCTAATGGATTAGGGAGGTCAAAAAGGAATCACTGAGACTTCAGGTCAAGGCCCTGCTCTTTGACATTCTTTGAGTCTCAAGGAAATAATTTCAGCTCTCTGAGTCTCTCCAGTAGTGAAAATTGGGATAACAATATTCAGTTCGCAAGATTATTATGAAGATGAGATAATAACTGTGTCTGTGAGGTGCTCAAGCAAGCCTGGCCCAGAGGGACTGCTCTGGGCTCGAGAGGCATTCCTATAGCATTTTCCAGGCTGCCACAGTCCTGCTCTCTGAGACTGCATTTCTGCTGTCCGTCTGATAAACATGGAAACACACAGCCTTGAATACCTTCCATCTTCTGCAGATTGGAAAGCCTACTTAAGTAAGCAGGCGTGGTGGAGTGGTGAGGACAGGGGTTCTAGAGTCAATGAGAAGTGCCTTCGGTCGTTGGGAGTTATTTGAACTGTAAGCCTACATTTTCCCACTTGGAAGTGTCTGCTTCATAAGCTGTTGTGAGTACGAAATGAGAAAATGCACAATGCTTGGTAGTCAGCACCCCATAAATGATACCTATTAACTATTTTAGGCAATAAGAGCTCAACTCAAATGCATCCTCTTCTCTGAAGATTCTCCTGGTCACACAGCTGAGATGCAATCATTCTCTGAGCTGCCGTAACACATTGCCTGCCTGTTTTTCCCGCATGAAACTGTCACGTTGCCATGTGCTAAAATTAATAGCTTACACGAGACTTCCAGACAATATCGTGTGCTCCTTGAAGACAAAGACTGCTTGTTTCAGCTGGGAGTTCCTTGCAACCGGTGAAAGTACATAGTAAAGGCTCAGAAGCCATTGGTGAACAGAACTGCAATGATGAATCAAAACAGAAAACTCCTGTTGCTGGACATGGTAACGAGGACCCGGGGAGTCACGTCCCCCAGACAACAACTGAAACAGCAAGAAGCATGTCATGTTCCACAGTCGCCTGACATGGGTCGTCAGGGAATTGGCTGCAAGTGAGGACTGATTGAAGCCTGGGTGTAAAAGCTGTATTTCACATGAACATCGAGGCAAATACTTACGTTGGAATGAAAGGACTTTATCAACTCCAGGTTAATGATAGTTAAACAGATTGTTCAGAGCACGCTGAGATGGGTGATTGGGGTCGTTTTTCCCAGGTTTGCCCGAGAAGGGAGTCGAGGTACCTCAAAGGCTGACAGGTAGTTCAACCCTTCAAATCTGACTTTTCTTCCTCCCAACTGGCTGGAGACAAAGCAGTTTACGCTTTGTGCAGGCAGAGGAAGAGTTACTTGGTGGATCGCTCACAGCTCGTATTGGCAGACTCTGCAGTTCATAGAACTTGTGCGGATAGGCGTCCCGGGGCCAGACTTGGAGGGTGGTGGAGACAAGGGGAGGGGAGAAGAGAGTGCAAATTCACCCCTGTAGGTTTCCACTCACGCCACTTCCTCCTTATGTGTGAAATTTTATCTTCTCTGTTATTATCCAACAGACTGTTTTGCAAAAGCCTCACGCCTGAAAGACCTGTTGGATGAGAGCTGTGGTATGAGGTTTCAGGTGTCAGCACAGATGTGGGAGTACTTTTCCATGAAACCAAGGCAGGCAGCATCTCCCCAGTCAAAGGAGCGTCATCAAAGGAGACCAGACACTTGCCAAGGCACCAAACACGTGAGCGGGATGAAGCTCCCGAGAAGGGGAGCGGGGTGTGTTTGTTCAAGGACCTGTGCAGCCCCTGTCCTAAATCAGAACCAAACAGGGTGATGGTAAACCTAAGAAATGCAGTGTTTCACTGATCTGGTCCCAGCTCCCCATTAATGTTAATGGGCTATTTACAAGTATGGTGGAAATGATATTTTTGAGAACTAACTTTAATATCTATTGTTTGCCTGAAAGGCCCAGGGATATTGGTGCTGGTGGGGATGGTTCTAATTATGTTCCTGACAGTCCAGCCTGGGCTCTGCCTTACACTTGTAGAGAATGTTAGGCACGTTGTTTAACTATCCAGATTTGGGAGGGGGTGGGCAGTTGCCCAACTGGTAGAATGAGGGTGGATGTAGCTTACGTCCGAAACAGTGATTCTTTTTTTTTTTTTTAAAGATTTATTTATTTATTTATTCGACAGAGATAGAGACAGCCAGCGAGAGAGGGAGAACACAAGCAGGGGGAGTGGGAGAGGAAGAAGCAGGCTCACAGCGGAGGAGCCTGATGTGGGGCTCGATCCCATAACGCCGGGAACACGCCCTGAGCCGAAGGCAAACGCCTAACCGCTGTGCCACCCAGGCGCCCCTGAAACAGTAATTCTTAACATTTGGAAGGTCATAGATAAGTTTGAGAATCTGATGGAAACACCGAACTTTCTTTGCAGAAGAGAACATGCACATTAGACTTTTAACGTACATTTCTGGGGAATTTGTGGACACTTTGAATCCACCCACAGACCATGGGTCCCTGCTTTAAAGGATTCTCTCCTAATATTGTTTTTTCCTCTTCTAATGTTTCGTGACCATGAATTCATTCCAAGGGGGAGTAAACCACACGGGCATTGACTCTGCCCTCAAGACACTGATTTCAAATTCAATATTCCAGAGAATATCAGGTTAAAATGTGAAAATCTGGTATTTCCTGATTTTTAACTCATATAGTATTACAAAATTTTAATCAAACAGGTTCAGATTATAAGCTTTAGTTTTCTTTCTGTATAGTTGTAAATTAAATTAAATTTTCCTAATGAATCAATCTCTCTACTTGTATTATGATTTGAAAGATTTCCCCAGGAAAAAAAAATATTTTGACCCCAGACTATGAGTATAAACAAATAAAATATCACATTTTGATGAAAACTAATATTCTCCTGTGAAACCCCTTCAGCCTGATTTGGTTGAAGGAACCATTCCATGTGACCATTGTTTTAAAATGTCAGGAAAACAGACTTAAGGTTTGACCACTTAATGAAGCACGATGTTGACATAATCACAAATGACCACTTAACAGAGCACGATGTTGACACAATCACAAATTCCCTTGTAAAAATCTGCTTAGTGAACTGGAGCATTTTAAGTATTGATCCAACAGGTCACACAGGAGACAAGTCAGGTGGGAGGTGAGAGATGACAAGCCCTGGAGGTTTCAGCAGAGGCGAAAATGTCAAGAAAATGTCACAATCATAACTTGGCTCAAGTTTCTATTTGGAGAAAAATGCATTAGGTATCTTAGCACCTTTCAAGTCGTATCATGTTTTCCTACTTAAAAATTTGTTCAGATTATCTCATTCATGTAATTATTTAAAAAAGCCCAAGTCAGCATCTGGCCCATTTTCTTCCTGCAAATTCTTTTCTTCCTTCTTCTCCCATCTACTGGCAAAAATGTCAGAGTAGGAAGCAAAAATATCTATACATACCTCGTTTTCAGTTGTAGTGTCTGAAATCCTATTAGATTCAGTTCCTTCGGCCAAGGTGTTAAGTGTCCAACCTGTCCTTTATACTGTAAGTATTTCTGGAGTGATTAAGGCTTCAGTGGGATTATAATCATTACTATAATGTGAAATATCTTCTCTCAGTTTAATTTTTCAGAACTCGCTAAGGCTGAGACATTGAGGAAACCAGGATGAGTGAGGATAAGCATCTACTGATTTACATGAGGGAGGCAGGGAGACCCTAAGAAATGAGCGAGGACCTTCCGAGTCCTCGTGGACCTCCATGCCGAAAGGGGTTGTGGTGGGCAGAGAGGGCTCCCAGAGCAAGGAGGATTCTGGGAGAACCAGTGCACACAGAACGGGGCAATCTGCCTTCTTTTTAGCATCACCCCACATGATTCTGACCGGTTAACAAGAAATTGTATGTACTGCTCTCGTCTGAATGTGGCAGCTATTTTATTTTGAAAACTTTGCACATGGTAGGCAGTAAAAATATTTGTGGAATGAATGAAATTATCACCAACACCCCTGAGCCATATGATAGCTAAGTTAAAAATCCTTCTCGTTAAAATGCAGTTCTAAAGCTGAGGCCCCTGAGAGCTGACTGACTTTATCGGCACCAGGATGGCCATCTGTCAGAAAGAAATGCCTTTAAGGTCATTCTCCATAATTCTGCATCTCATGGTTCTCTCTAGTCATGGAATCTCTGAGTTTCATTCTAACACGCATATACCCGCACACACATGCACACTTTTTTTTTTTTTTTTTTTTTTTTTTTTTTTTTTTCTTTTNCATTGATAATAAAGCTGTTCTCCTACTCATTGTGCCAGTGGCCTTTATGGAGCACTAAGCGAACCCCACGTGCACATTCAGAGTGTTCCCATTTTACAGATGCAGCAGCGGAAGTTCAGGGGGCTGGAGCAGGGCCCGTGAGTAAGCAGGGCAGCAGGTTTCCATCGCTTGCCGCGTGCTCAGTCAGGACCCCAGAGCCCTGGGCTGCACAGCTTGAGCTGGGCAGGCAGAGGGCACTCAGTCAAGGTCACTGACAAGTGAGAAACAGGGCACCATATTAATTGCAAATTACAGTGAAGCTGAAGGCTCCCGAGGAATAATGAATGTGGAGGTTCTCACGTCACATCAGCTCCATTTAGTCTGGAATCAGACTAAGAGCTCTCACTCTTCTAAAGCTGTACCACAAGGGCAGGTGGCTCAGCAGGCGACACACAAGGAGGTCATCTGCCAGGGGTGGGGACTGCTTTGATGCACTGCTCAAAACTGGGTGAGGGACGTAGGGAGCACTGAAGTCTTGCAAGAGGCCTTGAGAAGTGTGTGATTTCCCTTTTACCCCTTCCCAGGCCCTGCAGGCTTCTCCAGACCCCACCTGCACGTTGCTGCTCTCCCGCACAGCAGGGCTGCCTGTGCCCCAATGGGGAAGTCATCTGGCCTTGGGCAGTTCCTGTTCTTACTGCCTCATTCTTCTAAGCCAGCCTGGTGGAAACTGCCCGAACCAGCCAGTGAACCAGAACCCTACCCCCGGCCTTCCCACAGAGCAATAAGCGCCAGGTCTGGGTCTGGCTTGTGCCGGTAACACCAAACCGGCCTGGGCTGCGCCTGGGTCACATCTCATACCCCGGTGAAGCAGTTTGGCTCCCTGAGTCCCAGCCATTCCGGATCTGGAAGGTCAAAAGTGGGAGCCAATACCAGCTCTGGGACCAGTGCTTTAAATGTGCGTTCTCACTTCATCTCTGTCGTGTTGCTGGGAAGATGGTCAGAACGTCCCTGATTCTCAGGTGGGAAGCATGTCTCACGTAGGTGAGGTCATAGAGCCGAGGTGAACCCTAGAATAAGCTGGTCTGAGACGGACGCCTGGTCTGTCAGGATGTGAAGACCACGCTAGCTTCCCCCCCTCCCTGATGCTCTCCCTGCAGGATGCTCACAGGAGGACGGTGGTGCCCAGTCCTCCAGCTGAGCGCTGGGTCCTTGCACGATCCTTCCCCCGGAGCAGGGGCAGGCCCTACGCTCCTTCGTCACTGCCCGCGTCATGGGGTGGGCCCATGACACTTGTTACACTGGAACACCTGGTTTGGCAGCAGCCTTCCCCCCGAGGCAAAATTCACCTGTAACCATGTCCCGGGCCCTGNGTCCTTGCACGATCCTTCCCCCGGAGCAGGGGCAGGCCCTACGCTCCTTCGTCACTGGCCCGCGTCCCGCTGCAGGTCCATGACACTTGTTAAACTGGAACACCTGGTTTGGCAGCAGCCTTCCCCCCGAGGCAAAATTCACCTGTAACCATGTCCCGGGCCCTGTGCCCTGAAATCCCCACACTCTTTCAAATGCCAGTGCTACTCCCTACCTCACAGCACCATCTTCCAAACCACAGACCAGAATGCCTATGCAGGGCATAGTGCAAAGACCCTGGGCTCTAGAATAAGACAGGCAGGTCCCAAATCCTGTCACTCAACTGCTGTGTGACCTGGGCAAGTCGCTTAACCTCTGAACCTCCGTGTGCTAATAGGTACCTCCCAGAGTCAATGTGAAAAGCAGTGTTGTTGTTTATAACAATGTTGGCCTAACAGGGAGGGGAATAGTGGATTCTCGAGAACTTGTAGCTATTTTCATCATTTCCACTACTTTGTTGATGTGTGGCTCAGGTGGGCATCTGTGCCTGTGGCGTGCCTCAGTTTCCTCCTCTGTTGAATGGGAATAATCCGAGTCCCCTGCCTGTCTCATCCATTCTTACAAAAGCTTTATAAGATATTGTAGGTGATTACTGTAAAAGACTGGGGCCCCTCAGTGGCTCAGGGAAGAATATTCTGCCTACCCAGATACACATCCTCGGCCATGATGGAATAATTATCTACTTTTTCTCCAGAGCTAATTGTTCTGGATAAGCATCAATTTAGTCATTTTCTCATCTTCCCGTTTAGCACTGCACTGAGGACTTCAGGAAGCCGAACCCCTGGGAACACACCGCTGAGCTAATAGGAAGCTTTGCTCATCCTGGAAGATGCCCCAGTGCTGACCCAAACATCATCAACTATGATAGTAATTGTCTCCCCAGTCCATGGGTGAAAGGAAGCTGGGGTAAGCTGGAATAAGACAGAGTGGGGACAGGGCCACCAGGGACAAGATGAATGGTGACTTTTCAAGGTCAAGACAAAGGAACTTGAGAAATGCTGTGAATATCCACTAGACTGTAAGCTCCACGGAGCCGGGGACTGTGTTTGATTTTGCTGTGTGAGGGGAAGCTGGGAGGCACCAGCCAGGCCCGGCCACAGGATGGAGGCATGCGTTTCCCCCATGGCCGAGTCTGCTGCCTGCTGCTGGTCCACCGCCCAGTGTCTCCTCATGGAACACCCCTCGGGAGAAGAAAGGCCCTTGCCCAAAGATTTGTTCCCTCCACAGCTGCAGCCCAGTAACTGGTCGATACCGTACTATAAAGGATGGGCCCATTGCCTTAAATTCGGACAACTTTGAAGGGCCATCCTCCGCTCCAGAGCACCCTGGGGGGCCAGGTAGGGCCTTGGTTGACATCACATCAACCTTCAACTTCTCCCTTTGCCCAGGTCTGCTTTCCTTACTTACGGATGCTGAACCTGAAAGCTCTTCTCAGTAAACCTGCCTGTCAATCTCTATTTCACCGTCCGTTTCCTAGGGAACTCAAGGTAAGATTCTCATTGTAGGGGTCACGTAGTGTCTGTGGAAGGCCGAATGAGCATTGGACGGAGGTAAAGCTGCCTATAGAGTCAATTCCATTTAATCTAAACATCCCTCAAGGGGGGAGCAGGAATGGTGACCATGGCCCCTTTCCATAGTTTCACAGGGGAATATTTCATAAGGTAGAGGAGAGCCACCAATTAATGATTTTGCCAGAATGCGTTATTTCTATGAAAGACAGGTTTCTGAATGATTGCTGCAGGGCACAGTAAACAAAAAAGTCCAAAGTGACCATAATCCCGTAACCATCAGTTAACAAACCTAAAAAATCTTTTAAACTTAGAGATGCTTTGCCACATGTGAAATCCAATAGACCTAACAATTTTCGAATGGACATTAAGTTCTCGTTAATTTTCATCTGGACAAATTAAGCACAAGGAGAGAGGGTAGCCTATGCATGACTCGGTGTCTATCAGGCCAGGTTCAAATTACATTAGTGTAAGTGGATCAGGAATATGTGAATTCAATTACCCTTTGGACGCTGTGGATGTAATCATTAGGACCATCACCTGGCAGATGGAGAATGATTGCTTCACAGCCCAAACACCACTGAGCTCATACTCTTGTTTTCCAAGGTTCTGTTTAATGACAGTAGTTGGCTCTTTCGTTGAGCTCCTCCTTACCCTATTTATTATTTTCTTGTCAGAGGCAATCATTTGTACATCTGAAAGGGTGTCATTTTTGCCACTAGATCGTTTCTGATTGGGACACAGAATGATATACAGAAGATGGAGAAGAAGATAGAGCCCCTTACCACCACTCTCACTCCTAATGTAACGGTCCCGTGGACTCCAAACTACGCCTCCACTTTGTTTTTCTCACTCTGGACTGAGTGGGCAGCAGGCCTGTCTGGAAATGGCCAGTGTGTAGTTTTTAAAGATTTCAGGACATTTATCCCAAGGGAGTCTGCTAATGAAACTTGTAATAACACCCACTGGTTAAGTGCCAGGCAAGATCTCTTTGTTCTAGGCACTTTGCATCCATTATTCCTGAGTCTGCATGAGAGTCAAACATGTAGCTAAGTATTATTTATTTATGTTTTACAAATGACAAAACAACTTCAGGAAAGCAAATAGATGACCCGAGCTTGCACACTAATTAAGATAGCAGACCTGGGATTCAAACCCAGGAATAGACCGACAGGCACCATTAGGACATTCCGCTCCTTTATTTTTTATAAGCAATTTCAGCTTGTTGAAAACAAGTTAAATACAGGAATCCAAAAGAAGACTAAGCTTTTAAACCACCAGCTGTCCTGGAACAATCAGCTCATTCCTGGTGGCCTTGGTGACTACCCATGTTGTAGGAACCCACTCAACTAAGGAAGGTAAAGAAAGCCAGAATGCTAAAGGGTCACCTATTCTTAATGAAAGAACAGAATAGGTTAAAAGGAAAAGAAAAACAAAAAAAAAAAGAAAGAAAGAAAAAAGAAAAGAACTTCACAAAGAGGTTCTACAAGGAAAGTTATCTGCCTTAAACTTAGCCATAGATGGAGAAGGAAAAAACTATTGTTCCCTGAGAGTTTTTAACTGAAAGCTGGCCTTCTTGAAGGTTTCATACCAAATTTATATTCTCTATTTAATTAAAAAACCCCTTCACACTGAAATTTTATTTTTGGGTGGTGTTCCATCAGTAGCCGCCATCACCTGGCTAAAGCAACACAAATTCTTTATGGAAGAATATACTTTCAGCAGGACCCTCTTTCCCATAAAGTTAAATCAAACAAGAATTCACTCAAAAAGCATGGAATAAATGAGGTGCCATGAACGAGAGCCAGAGAAAGAGGACTTCAGATACCGGATTTATTCATCGCAGTTTATAAAACGGGTATATTTGGTATGTTTCAATATGTAAAAGGAGTGCCAGAGGTATGAGCGAGGATTAAGAGACTATAAAAATGACAAGGGACAGTCCAATAAGAGCATACAGAACTTCTCTGAAGAGAGGGTGATGTTTGGAACCTGCAAGCTCACGGGCAGGCGAAGCAGCAGATTCCGTGCAACTGAAAGAAGTGACGTAAAGGAGCGATTTGCAGAAATGAGCCAGGATGCAGCTCAGACACAGGGTGGAATGGAAGACGCCAAAGTATGGACAATGGAGGCTAGATGACTAGCTGGGGATCACAGATCCAGAATGGAAATGGAAAGGAGGCAACGCCATTTTTAAGAACTGATGATTGACGTGAGCCTGCAGGTTGGGAAA
Source organism: Ailuropoda melanoleuca (assembly GCF_002007445.2). Classification (NCBI taxonomy): domain Eukaryota; kingdom Metazoa; phylum Chordata; class Mammalia; order Carnivora; family Ursidae; genus Ailuropoda; species Ailuropoda melanoleuca. The sequence goes on from NC_048225.1 coordinate 73,307,845, forward strand.
GCCCAAATGCAACCCGGGCCACTTTAGCTCTTGATGTTGTTGTGTCTTTCCAGGGCGCCTCCAGCTTCAGATTCTTCTGGCATCATCCTAGGTGGGGGCTGATGCCTGAAAATCTGCCTCCGTGTCCCAGCGCCAAAAGCAGCCCTGCCCCTCCTGACCTTCTGTGTGCTTGTGCATCTGAAAGGACCTCTCTCCTTGCTTCCTCCTTGTCTCCAGGACCAGACTGCTGGTGCTGGTTGCCACCTGCTCTCAGGAGTGCCCTGGGGCTCAGGTTGTTAGGGGGGGCCTTTCTCTTTGGTCCTGCCCCACCCCCGGCAGAGAGTGCTTCTACTGATGTGGCCCAGGCGTGCTTCCTTCTCCTTTACCCAGGGGTGGAGCTTTTTCCCCCTTCTCCCAGCGCTAATGGGTCTTCACTTTTGATCTGGGGAGGATAGGGGTAGCTGCCCTCCCACAGGCAACTTAAGGCTTTTGTTCCTTAGGGGAAAGGTTCTGAGTGATGTTTCATGATTTGTCTGCAGCTGGCCTGCACCACTGCGGACCATGCTCTCTGGCCCTTGGCCCTGCCTCCAGCCCTTGCNACAGGCACCATTAGGACATTCCGCTCCTTTATTTTTTATAAGCAATTTCAGCTTGTTGAAAACAAGTTAAATACAGGAATCCAAAAGAAGACTAAGCTTTTAAACCACCAGCTGTCCTGGAACAATCAGCTCATTCCTGGTGGCCTTGGTGACTACCCATGTTGTAGGAACCCACTCAACTAAGGAAGGTAAAGAAAGCCAGAATGCTAAAGGGTCACCTATTCTTAATGAAAGAACAGAATAGGTTAAAAGGAAAAGAAAAACAAAAAAAAAAAGAAAGAAAGAAAAAAGAAAAGAACTTCACAAAGAGGTTCTACAAGGAAAGTTATCTGCCTTAAACTTAGCCATAGATGGAGAAGGAAAAAACTATTGTTCCCTGAGAGTTTTTAACTGAAAGCTGGCCTTCTTGAAGGTTTCATACCAAATTTATATTCCCTATTTAATTAAAAAACCCCTTCACACTGAAATTTTATTTTTAGGCGGTGTTCCATCAGTAGCCGCCATCACCTGGCTAAAGCAACACAAATTCTTTATGGAAGAATATACTTTCAGCGGGACCCTCTTTCCCATAAAGTTAAATCAAACAAGAATTCACTCAAAAAGCATGGAATAAATGAGGTGCCATGAATGAGAGCCAGAGAAAGAGGACTTCAGATACCGGATTTATTCGTCGCAGTTTATAAAATGGGTATATTTGGTATGTTTCAATATGTAAAAGGAGTGCCAGAGGTATGAGCGAGGATTAAGAGACTATAAAAATGACAAGGGACAGTCCAATAAGAGCATACAGAACTTCTCTGAAGAGAGGGTGATGTTTGGAACCTGCAAGCTCACGGGCAGGCGAAGCAGCAGATTCCGTGCAACTGAAAGAAGTGACGTAAAGGAGCGATTTGCAGAAATGAGCCAGGATGCAGCTCAGACACAGGGTGGAATGGAAGACGCCAAAGTATGGACAATGGAGGCTAGATGACTAGCTGGGGATCACAGATCCAGAATGGAAATGGAAAGGAGGCAATGCCATTTTTAAGAACTGATGATTGACGTGAGCCTGCAGGTTGGGAAAGCCCAAATGCAACCCGGGCCACTTTAGCTCTTGATGTTGTTGTGTCTTTCCAGGGCGCCTCCAGCTTCAGATTCTTCTGGCATCATCCTAGGTGGGGGCTGATGCCTGAAAATCTGCCTCCGTGTCCCAGCGCCAAAAGCAGCCCTGCCCCTCCTGACCTTCTGTGTGCTTGTGCATCTGAAAGGACCTCTCTCCTTGCTTCCTCCTTGTCTCCAGGACCAGACTGCTGGTGCTGGTTGCCGCCTGCTCTCAGGAGTGCCCTGGGGCTCAGATTGTTAGGGGGGGCCTTTCTCTTTGGTCCTGCCCCACCCCTGGCAGAGAGTGCTTCTACTGATGTGGCCCAGGGGTGCTTCCTTCTCCTTTACCCAGGGGTGGAGCTTTTTTCCCCTTCTCCCAGCGCTAATGGATCTTCACTTTTGATCTGGGGAGGACAGGGATAGCTGCCCTCCCACAGGCAACTTAAGGCTTTTGTTCCTTAGGGGAAAGGGTCTANTCTGGCGAATGAATACAAGGTTAGGGGCAAACGTCAGAGGAAGAGAGACGATGTAGGGAAACTGGAGAATGCAAAGAGAGATTTCTTGGGCACGGTCAATCCCCGTGACCTGGTTTCTTGGAAAGACTCTAGAGAAAGACAGATGATGAGTTTGCTAACTCATGGACAATTGCAGGTGTTCATAATAACAAACCGGCTTCGCAAACCATTTCACGTAAGCCAGTTTTATATTGTTCTGTGGTAGATTGGTGAGCTACTCTATAGATAAAATAAGTAATAAATGTAGCCTATCTTATCAACAATAAGACATATGGCTGTGCCACAGCAAACTTGCTAACAAGGTAGGAAAACTCAGTTTCTAGTACATGAGTGGGGAAATAAATGCCCAAGAAAAAAATGCGGTAAGAGAGAAACGTGCCCCCTGTTGGGGGGGGGCGNCAAGTCCTGGGCACACAGTAGCAAAATTTCAGTATGTATGAGAGAAATGAATCAAGAGGAGATGGCTGTTGCTTGTTTAATGTTTTGGGAGATGGAGTAGCAGAACGGTTAAGAATTCCCATCTCTGAAGATAGAAAAACTTGGATTGGAATTTCAAGTTGTCACTACCTGGCTGACCTTGAGTAAATTACTTAAGCTCTCCAGGCCTCAATTTCCTCTGCAGTACAATGGGGCTCACAGGTTGTTATAAAGATCAAAAGAGTCACGGTGTGTGAAAATGTTGAGCACAGTGCCCAGCACATGGTAAGCACTCAATCAATGTAGCTATCATCAACTCTCCTGATATCAGCATCTTCCTACCATCCATTGGTCTTGCAAATATCCTGCATGCCCATGGAGCAGAAGCCGAAAGTAGTGAGCAGGAAGGATCAAATCCACTGGCGGATGGGGCTTAGGGCCCTAAAGCAAATGATACTACTTTAAAACTATACTAGATTTGGTGCCCACCCATTTCATTTGCCCTGTTTTTCCCTTTGGAATGTGGAACAGACGTACTCATGAATGTCATGGGTCGTAGAAGCTGGAGGATTAATAATCCATCAAAAATCCAGTATTCAGATCTGTGCCTACTTCATCACGGAGCGTGGCTCAGGGCTAACTCAGCTAAACCTCTTGTGGAGAAGAAATTCTGGCGAATGAATACAAGGTTAGGGGCAAACGTCAGAGGAAGAGAGACGATGTAGGGAAACTGGAGAATGCAAAGAGAGATTTCGTGGGCACGGTCAATCCCCGTGACCTGGTTTCTTGGAAAGACTCTAGAGAAAGACAGATGATGAGTTTGCTAACTCATGGACAATTGCAGGTGTTCATAATAACAAACCGGCTTCGCAAACCATTTCACGTAAGCCAGTTTTATATTGTTCTGTGGTAGATTGGTGAGCTACTCTATAGATAAAATAAGTAATAAATGTAGCCTATCTTATCAACAATAAGACATATGGCTGTGCCACAGCAAACTTGCTAACAAGGTAGGAAAACTCAGTTTCTAGTACATGAGTGGGGAAATAAATGCCCAAGAAAAAAATGCGGTAAGAGAGAAACGTGCCCCCTGTTGGGGGGGCAGCTATAGAAGGATCATTCCTTAAAAGCTGTTTAAAACCCACAGGCTTGGGAATTAGACTCACTTGAATTGAATCCTGGATCTGCCACTTCTGAGATGTGTGCTCTTGGGAAGCTTCTTCCCTCTGCTTTCCATGGTTTGTTCATCTATAAAAAAGGAGATAATAATCCTTCCCTTGCACAACTGTTTGGAGGACATCTAAAGAAATCCCGTGTAGCAGACGCTATTGGTTGGCTTCCCAACATTCATTTCCTCCTTCCTACTTGTTCACAGAAACTAAACTTTTCATAGATGGCTGGAGATCCCCCTGGATGGTGACCCCACACCAGCTCAGGGGTAAGTCTCGGTCAGTCCTGGCATCCTGTTACTGGATCTTCCCTCCATAGACTGCTTGCTATGTGGAATAGTAGATGTTCTTATGATTTAAATCTGGGCTGTTCTGATATTTATTGCCAAAAATTCCTCAGTGGAAAAGTTATCAAGTGCCTGATACACAACTGCTACTCAAACGAGGGGTTATTCATAAAGTTTAGTTATTATTCATATTTCTGAAGCATTTGGCCCTGTTGATTACCACCTTTTTATGCATGTTTCTCTTCTTTTGCCTTAGATGCTTCTGGTTTTCTTTTCAAGTGTTATGGTGCTGTTTCTCAGTCTTCGAAGTCAGTTTCCTTTTCTCTGCCTACCCTTACATGTTGTTCTCCTTCAGGGGTCCATCCTTCACTTTCTTGATTTCATACTCTCCCTTGGCTTCGTGGTCCTTAAATAATTATCTCCAGCTCACATCCCTCTTTTCAGCTCCTGACCATACTTTCAGTGGCTGTCGTGCGTCTCCACTGAGATGTGCTGTTGAACTGAACTCGCATTTCTGCCATGTCGTCACTCATTCCTGTTGCTCCTCTGCATTTCTCTCCTTGGCAAAGCACACTGGCTCACCACTGTTTCAAGCCAGAAACTTGCACTCACCTCTAGCTCAACATCCCCCTGACATCCCACAGGCAATCTGTTTATGGGACGGTCCTGTCCCCTGTGTCTTTACTGCTACTGTTTCGGTTCGCTGTTTCTAACCACCATCATTTCCAGGCTGGATTACTGCAGAGATCTCTTTGCCTAACTCCCACTTTCCAGTGTCTTCTCCTCCATCCCATCCTCTAGACTGTATAGGCAGAATTTTTCTAAAATACAAATCTAATCAAGTCACTGCCTGCCCTCCTTTAAATCTCCCTTGATGTTTTCAAAATAAAATGTAAACTTCTTAATATTGTCTACAAGGCTCTTTCATGACTGAGCTCAGTAGTTCTTATCCTGACATCTTGGAGTCACCTAGAATGATTTAAAATGTACCAGTGTGGTGGTGCTAGGAGGAAGTTAGAAGATGTGCCCCGGGTATTTGGTTCTTCACCCTATTTATAGGCCTCCATGGACTGGGTGCCTATATTTTGCCAGATGTCATGATAGGTGCTTTATGTGATCTGTCTTTAATCCTAGTAAGATCCCTCTTCAGAAATGAGCAAACAGGCTCAGAGAGATTAAATAACTTCTCTGAGCTGATACCAGATAAGCATTGATCTCTCTGATCATAAATCATGTACAATTTCCACTCTGAGATACCATGTTTGTTTGTTTTTTTAAAGATTTTATTTATTTATTTGACAGAGACAGCCAGCGAGAGAGGGAACACAAGCAGGGGGAGTGGGAGAGGAAGAAGCAGGCTCCTAGCGGAGGAGCCTGATGTGGGGCTCGATCCCAGAATGCTGGGATCATGCCCTGAGCCGAAGGCAGATGCTTAACGACTGCCCCACCCAGGTGCCCCTGAGATACCATGTTTATGAAAGCAAAATAAAGTTAATAAATGTGGTCCTTCTGTCGTAGGCTCCTTCTGTCTTAGGTTGGACCCTTCAACATGGAGAAATGGACATCTGTGTGTAGGAAGTTTATTGGGGAGAGTCCTTGAAATCAAGCCCTGAGAGAGAGTAAAGGAAGCAGAATGGGTAAAGGGAGAAGGGTGAAACACAGCGCAGTCTCAACGAAGGCCTCAGCTGAACCTGGAGGAGCTCTGGGCTGAATCAGCCCTTCACAGTGATCCTGAACCGGGCCTTTTAGCCTGGTACCATCCAGTCATTCCTAATAGCCAGAATTTAGTTCATGGAGGAGCCTGGAGAACTAACCTGCCCAAGTATTTCATATTTTATTATCACTACTTTATAGCAACCCAAAGATGACTACCCTGAGTGCAGCGGTTATTTTAGTAAACGTTACAAGTTTACACAACTAATGAATCACTGAACACTGTATCAAAAACTAATGATGGACTATACAGTGACTAACCGAACATAATAAAGAAGAAGTTTAATTCATTAGTGCAAGGCACCGTGATAGGTACTTTGGAGAAACACTAACGTATTTAAATCACACGTTCGGTGCCATGTAACTTAAATTAAGGAGTAAAATGAAGTATGCAGAAGTAAATCATCTGTAAAATGAGGATAATAATAGTATCTATCTCATAGGATGGATATGAGGATTAAAAAGGCAGCCATAAAATAAATCCTGAAAAAAAAAAAGTACCCCTGCTCAGTCTCCATTCCCAGAGATTTTGATTTTCTTCAGTCAGCTTAAGGTAGACGCCTTTTTAAAAGCTCCCAGGTGGCTCTAATGTAAATCAGGGCCCAGAACTACGGCACACAATAAATTCTCCCACCTCAACAGGAACTATTCGCCTCTTAGCCGTTGCAAATAATTTGCACTTGGATGCATGGAGGATCTTGTCTCAGGTTTCTGCATTTCCCAGGTGCTGCAAAGGCCTTTCTCCACATCTTCTCTTTACCTAACCTGGCCAGTCCTTCCAGTCTTTCGGCATTTGTCTCAGAGGACAGTCCCTGCAGGACTGGGCTGCATGTCTTCCTGCAGGTTTCCCACCATGCCGCGGGCTTTCCGCCAGCACAGCCTTCATCCCCAAGCGCTGTAATCCTTCAGGGTCATATACTGTGACTCTCCTCAGGTCACATATTTTATTTTTGCATCGTTTGTGTCAAGAATAGTCCCAGCAATAAGCACTTGAAGGAGTTACTGGATCCGTGTTGGAGCAACATGGTGTATCAGACAAAACGCTAACCTAGGCTTGAGTCCTGTCTTCAAGACTGTGTAGGCAACCTTTAAGATGATCCCCAGTGACCCCCGTCCCCAGGTATTGACAGCCCTCTCGAACCTTTCCCTCTTGAGTGTGCCCAGATGTCCCGACTCCCCTCTAATGAATGGAACTTGGAAGAAATGACAGATACCAATTTCCAGACTAGGCTGTGAAAGACCATGGCCCTGTGCTGGGTGTTCTCCCTCTCTCTCTCTCATGGGTGGAGGTCACTGCCATATTGTGGCCTAACAAGGAATGGAGGGAGGTCTCTGACCAACAGCTGGTGAGGAACAGCCTGCAAAGAACTCAATCTCGCCCCAGACCGAGCTCAGAAGCCAATCCTCCTGGATAGTTGGACTGATAGTGGGACCTCAGCCTCAGGAGAGACGCTGAACCACAGGCCCCCAGCTCAGCTGTGTCCTGATTACACACACACACACACACACACACACACACACACACACTGTGAGATAATCAGTGTTTGTTGTTTTAAACGGCTAAATTTTGGGTAATTTGTTACACATCAATAAATACCAGAGACACTGGCTGTATATCCTTAAGTGGTGATGGAATTCACTACACTCCAGTTTCTGCCTCTGTAAAAATGAGGATAATACCACCCACTCCACAATGCTGCTGTGAGACTCAAATGGCATGCAAATTAAAGTGATTTGTACTGTAAAGTGTGACACAAAAGTAAGATATCTACTCCAGAAACATCATAGTTCAGACACTTAGTGTCTTCAATCTTCATTGTTTAATATCACGAGTTATGAGCTCCTAAATTAACAAGCTAGAGGTGTACAGCTAACTTCATTATATCTGCTGGGATGGTGCTGCAGTGCCCGGCTGTGTATTTAATTAATTTAGTAATAAATGCCTGTGAACACTTACCTTTCTCCATTTGTCAGCTGATGATTAACTCCCGTAGTAAAAACCACAGCGTCCTCCTTGGCTGTTTTAGTTCTCTAGTTATGTTAAACCTAAGGTCTACTTTGGTTCAAAGAATTCAAACAAGGAGAAAGCAGAGTGGGCCCTAAATTCAAAGCCTTAGCCCTGTTTCTCCTGTTGCATGGGTAGCATGACTGTGGTCAGCAACTGACACTCAGTGAGGGCCTTTCTTTGCCCCGAATGGTGCTGACCCCTGAGAACATGAAGAATGTAAATGTAGACTCCTTCCTCACNCCTTCCTCATGGACCTCAGCGTCTAATGGGGGTGGTAGAGCCTCGAAGCCTCCCGTGCAGTGGAAGTGAACAGTGTATAATGGGTAATACAACTTATGGTCTTTCAGGAGGCTCAACAAGACCCAGGCATCAGTGCCAAGCTCTTGAATGACCAGCCAGCACTGCAGACTCTGAGCCTCAGTCAATATTTGGAGAGACACCCATTGCTGAACTTTCTGTCCATGAAGACCTGCTGCTTTCTGGGATCATGAAGATGTAAGCCAACTAGAAAGAGAAACCTATCTGGTTGGAGCGAGGTAGATGGAAGGAGTTGATCAGGGACGGTCTGAGGGTCAGGCCCCCTTGCGCTGCTGAGGTTGGGCAGTCTTACCCTTTCTGGACACCAGCCCCACCTGTAAGAAAATGTACCTCTAAGACATGGCTTAGGGCAGCAGTTCTCAATCTTTCTATCGTAAAGTCCAAAATGTTTCAAATACATAAAATAAACTGCATGGGAATACAAGAGAGACAAATTATATTGAAATGCATCTACCAAAATATTAAAATATTTGTGATATAGTAATATATACATAAACACTTCTTTTTCCCCCAGGGTCATGATTTATTGTACAAATTGAGTATCACATGATGAATTGACATTAGCTTCTCCAGGCATGGGGACTTAAGAGATGAGGTACAGGTAAAAATCCTTTTATGTTGCTTTCATAGCTGGTGTTTTTTAGACCTTACCTTGAAGTATCAGATCATCAAAGCAATGCCTCCGTATGTGGCCAGTACACAATTCATTCTGTCTGTGAGTATAAGAGTTGAAATATTTTTTGATACCAGTGAAATGGAATTGGGCATCAGTTTCTTTCTTTCTTTTCTTTTTTTTTTTTTAAGATTTATTTATTTATTTATTTGACAGAGAGAGACAGCCAGCGAGAGAGGGAACACAAGCGGGGGGAGTGGGAGAGGAAGGAGCGGGCTCCCAGCACAGGAGCCTGATGCGGGGTTCGATCCCAGAACTCCGGGATCACANTTTAGTAATAAATGCCTGTGAACACTTACCTTTCTCCATTTGTCAGCTGATGATTAACTCCCGTAGTAAAAACCACAGCGTCCTCCTTGGCTGTTTTAGTTCTCTAGTTATGTTAAACCTAAGGTCTACTTTGGTTCAAAGAATTCAAACAAGGAGAAAGCAGAGTGGGCCCTAAATTCAAAGCCTTAGCCCTGTTTCTCCTGTTGCATGGGTAGCATGACTGTGGTCAGCAACTGACACTCAGTGAGGGCCTTTC
>NC_048225.1:73317640-73329401 GCF_002007445.2 Ailuropoda melanoleuca
ATATGCCTCTTTATTAAAATATTAAATAAAAGGTCTAGCAATGGGTCTAGTAACTATTATATTTCCAAGTAGACATAAGCATAAATGATATTTAAAATATTTTTAATACCTATAAATAATATTTTAAAATGTGCAATTTCTATTGGCGATGGAGTTAGATATTTCTAAATATGCTACAGTAGCTTGGTGACAATATTTACAACTGAGATATATTGCATTTCAGTTAGAGGCCAGTGAAGCAAAAATGTCACTTTTTCCCTTTTCAAATTCAAATCTATGTTTATTCACCCTTTTCCATCCAAGAATTCTATCCATGAATACTTTGGGACCCAAGATTAAGAATCCCCAGTTTAGAGGAAATAAAAGGAGACTTTTAAGTAGAAGGCAATAAGTTACGAAAGGATTGACAAATGATATGATTGCACGTACTGTTAATTGTTTTTTCTTTATTAATAATATACCATATTTACCGCAGGTACTAATTATATTAATTATTACCATAAATATTAACAAAATGAATGGCTGGACAATTAAGCAAATGTATATTTTTAAGTCATAAATCTATCTCAACTGTTACCTTAATGAACTAACACTCTGTGCCTCAGTTTCCCCAGATCATAGATGGTCAGGATAACAGTAACAAAGCATGCAATGTAAAGGTCAAGAGTATGGTGCCTCGTGTCGGAACTGAACTGGTTTTAGCACCACCATGCACGAGCTGGGTGGTCATGGGCAAATTGCTTGACCTCTCTATTCAGTTTTAATTACATAAAGTAGGAGTAATGGTAACTTTGGAGGGTTGTTTGGAGGTGAGATGAGATGTTTTTAAAACATTTGGTGCTGCATCTAACCCATAGGAAGGGCCTAACTAGCTTTTGCTATCACTACAAGTACGATTATTATTACCCGTTAGCACAGGGCATTTTGGCCATCGATTGAAAGTCGATATCCCTGACCCCTAACACTGACAAGCTACAGGCTCCTTCTCACGGGGTCCTCAGGCAGACTTAGAAGTGGTGGGCCAGCATCAAAACCTGTACCTTGCTTCGGTACCACCAGCCGCAGCTAGAAAAATGGCACAGAGAACAGCCTTTGTGGGAGTAGTGTGACTGGAAAAATAGGTTATGTTTGCCGCAGTCTGTTATCACCCTTCCCGAGTGCCTGCAATTTTTTGTTGCCACCTCTTCTGGAATCCAGTCTCTGGTGTCCAGCCCTCTCTCCCTAACATTCCCTGGGGCACCTTGTGCCAGGCAGGAGGGAAGGGGGTTTTACCGACTGATGTCTCCTGTGTGCTGGCCGGGACGCTGCTGTCCTTAGGTGGTGAGTGTCCCAAGTGTGGGAGCCTTGTTATTTTTCTGCGCTTCATTCTTTCAAGGTCCTGCTTTGGAGGACACATCTGCCTGATCTGAACCAATGAATAAGAATGAGGTGCTGAGGGGCGCCTGGGTGGCACAGAGGTTAAGCGTCTGCCTTCGGCTCAGGGCATGATCCCGGCATTCTGGGATCGAGCCCCACATCAGGCTCCTCCGCTATGAGCCTGCTTCTTCCTCTCCCACTCCCCCTGCTTGTGTTCCTTCTCTCGCTGGCTGTCTCTCTGTCAAATAAATAAATGAAATCTTAANCTCCGCTATGAGCCTGCTTCTTCCTCTCCCACTCCTCCTGCTTGTGTTCCTTCTCTCGCTGGCTGTCTCTCTGTCAAATAAATAAATGAAATCTTTAAAAAAAAAAAGAATGAGGTACTGAGGATGACTCAGCTTCCAAAATGCTGCATAAAATACATCTGTATCTTAACAGAAGCTTTAAATACCAGTATGGAGGGCGTAAGGCTCCCCACGTGGGCCCACGTCCACTGGAGTTGCCTCTTGGGTCTGCTGTGTCTTAGCTGTATCGCCTGGGGCAAGGCGGGAACCTCTCTGAGACCATTCTTTACTTGTAAACTAGGAATGATAGTAGTTAATTAGCAGTTTTGTTAAAATTGTGAAATGAGATTTTGTCTATAAACAGCTTCCTACACTAAGATTGAGGAAATGGTTGAAGAATAGAATTCGTAAGAATAGCGGGACTCTTCGGCTTATAGAAGAAGGTTGGATGTGGGATTGGCAGGCCTTCCGAGGCCTCTAACCACCTCATGGAGGAACCTGCCTGCTCTGACCATGAGCGGTGCTTCCCCCACACAGAAAAGTTCTCACCGACACAACACTCACAGGGAAGATTTTACTCAACGGATCGTATCTAGTATGGAGGTGGCACAAGATCTAAAACGAAAACATGAACTATCCTGGCCAATGTCTCACCTCCTGCTTTTGAAATCCTCCTAAGCACCTGGGCCTCCTCTAAAAGAACAAAACTCAAAGTAAGGCCAGTACACGATGGCTGGGAAAGGCTGAGACCTGAGAATGACTGAGGGCTGCCAGTCTGCTTCCCCCTTCAACTTAGAAAGGCTGGAAGAGGCAGTCAGCTTAGCCTCTGGGTCCTCCTTAAAGTTTAGGGCTCTTCAGCTATGGAATCCAAATTACTCTTCTGGATGTTCGCCCAGAGCAAAGCTCTGGCTTCACATTCTCTGGACGGCAGCCATGGTAAAGACATTTGCTACTGCCAACATGTAAAGGAAAAACACGGACTCTATCACTCAGGCAAGAACACAAATCAACCGTTTCTAGGATACCTCAGTCAGGAAGGAGCTTTGTCACCAGCTTCTCAGGATAGAGAAACCATGCCCTCTGCTCCCCACTTGGCTAATCTTCACTAGTGTCGCAGAATGGAAAAGAACTTCAAGAGATTGAAGAACATTCTGGAAGAACCATGGTTCATGAATTTAAGAACAGAGACTCAATCTGCATTTTCAGTCCCGTGGGGCTCATGTGTTTCCACATGCTCAGGAACAGTGTCTACTGAGATCCAAGAGCACCTTTGGTAACGCTCTGCTCTATATTGTGTATGTCCTTTCTTTCTTTCTTTCTTTTTTTTAACTCTTTGGATTTTAGGTGCAGAGCTTTGATTTAATCGAACAGCTCTCCGAGTTGATGCTGCACTACGACGTTTACTCCCACCAGGTCTCTTTCTTATTTGTTTCCCTTTCATCCCTCATTTCCCATTAATATTCACTACTACTAAGTAGTTACCACCTCTCGGATGTTTAATACATGTTCTCCATATGTATGTATCTGAGACGTGTGTAGTGGTATTTTGTGGATGTGTGTGCTTTTAGCTTACCTAACCGTGTCTCATTCTATTTCTTACCTTTTTGCTTACTCCTTCTAATGTATGCTCACTAGTGGATTGCTTCCAACGGCTGTGTAATATTCCATCTGATGACGGACAGCTACTTGCTGCTATAAATAAGCCTGCAGTGTACATTTTTCTTTGCAGGGCCTTATGGGCTTATGCAAGATTTTCTTATGCAAGATCATGCAGGTTCTCAGGACAGAGACTGCTGTATTGTACGATACCCAGACTCTAATTCCCCTAAGAGCTGCCAGATTACTTTCCAGAAAGACTGTGCCAGTCCCACTCCTGCCAGCTAAGCATATGTGTTCTGGTTTCTTTCAACTTGTTGAAATCTTGCAGTCCTCTAATTTTTAATTTTTTCCAATTGAATGGATATTAAGTGGCATAATATTGTTGTTTTAATGTTGATGTTTCTCATTATGGGTGAGATTGAGAATCTCTTGAACTTCAGCCATTCGGATTTCTTCCTTTTGTGCATTGCCTATTTGTATACTTTACCCATGTTCCTATTTTTTCAATGATTAATAGGAATGCTCTCTCTCCTTTTTTTGAGAGAGAGAGCAAGAGCGCGAGCAGGGAGTAGGGGCAGAGGGAGAGGCAATCTCAAGCAGACTCTGCACTGAGCATGGAGCCCAACGCAGGGCTCCATCTCATGACCCTGAGATCATGACCTGAGCCAAAATCAAAAGTCAGATGCTTTACCAACTGAGCCACCCAGGCACCCAACTAGGAATTCCTTTTTAATCTAAACATTAACCCTATTGATTTTACACTTTGAACATTCTCTTAGTATGGTACACACCTATTAACAACCACTTTCTGTGCCTGTGTTGAATAGAGATTTGTAACATCTCTGTAGTCAGAACAAACACTCTACCTTATCCTTTGTGCTTATATGGTCTTGCTGCAAAAATCTCTTTCCACCCTCTGGGCATATTTTCTCCTTACTAGTTTTAGGGAGCCAGCTTTCTTAGCACCATATATTAAACAATTTATCTATTCCCCACTTCTGTAAGACGTTTTCCTGACACACATCTCTATTCCTGGGTATTCTTATCTCTTCTAGGTTTTGTTCCTCTGCTGCTGGGCTAGTATATACTCTCCTCTCTTTGCTCTTTTGTGCGTGCGTGTGTTGTGTGTGTGCGCGCATGCACAGAAAATTGACAACTATTTGTGAAACATAATTCTTCAATGTAGACTTTGGAATCAGCTTGTCTCAAAAACTTCTCCTGGAGCTTTTTGGGAACATATGGAATACATAGATTAATTTAGGGGATAACTGACAGATTTATAATATCAGATAATTCCATTCATTCATTATTCATGTCTTCTTCTATGCCTTTAATAGAATTTGAACGATTTATTCATAAACTTACATGCTTTCCTTTTTCTTTCCATTCCGAGAAACTTGAGAGATTCTTGATGTTATGAGTGACAGCTCGTGTTCTATTACAGCCCCTTGTTGGTTATTGATGGCATAAATTGAATTTGTATCTGGCAGGCTTGCTGAACTCTTTCTAGTTCAGAAGTCTGTTATGCGGTGGGTTTTCACTGCAGCGCTGACTCCTTTTATTAGGTGCTACTCTGAAGCCAGACACGTGCTTGCTTTTTACATTTTTTGTCACTCAATCTCCTTAAAGCTTTTTCATGCTGGTTGACCTGCAACAGGCTGGAGATCATTTTTCAGCGTTTACTACGCTGGATGCCCCCCTAAGAACTTTCCATATATTGTCTTACTTTATTCTCACAGCAACCTTATTTGATCGTATTTTTATCCACACTTTACAGAGGAAGAAATGGAGGGGAGGACAGTACGTTGTCTTAGGTCACACAGCCAGTGGGAGATGGACAACACCAGGTATCTGACGTTGAAACCCAGACCTTTGAAGATGGTACTGCTGTAAGTTTGGGCCTTCGACTAGTTTATGATGAGCAAGGTAAAGTCTGTATTATTCGTCAATACACATGCTTTTAATGAAAAATGGGTTCAGTTTTTATAATTTTTCCTTGCTATGCTTTTTCTGATTGCATTCAACTCTAATTTAATATGATCTGTAATATAATTATAATACCTCTATTTGTATTAACTGTAATAACAAATAAAAATTGTCTCTAACAGTAAATGTATAACTGGGGGTTGGTATTTTGCATGTCTTATTTTTTACTTATTTTTCTGACAATTATTGTGTTTGTAAAGGGGACATTTTGAATATTATGTAGTTGTTGACGACGTTAATGAAACTGTTTCATTTAGAATACTAAAGTACCCGATTTGAACACAGACTGAAGTATTTAAGCCATTGGCACAGGTGAACTCCTACAGTAATACTGAGATATATCATCGAATCTGTGAAGGAGTATCTGATAGCTGTAAAGTACTACAGAATGAAAGTAATATGTTTAAGATCAAATCACATTTCTTGGAAAATGTTGGATAGGATAGTGTTCTGACATCACTCAACAAGAAGGGCAATTCAGTGAATTTACAATCTGGTTGCTTAAAAAAAATAATTATCCAGCTGTATGTTTTAGTATATAATGTTACCATGTTTCAAACATAATAATTAGCAGAAGGAACATAGCTTTTACATGTGGATTTTAACTTTCTTGGATGACACTTGTACAAAGATTTTTATAGCAGCCCTATTTAGCTCATAGAGAAATAATGGGAAAAAATCCAAACATTTAACAGTAGGAGAATTTTGGGTAAGCCAGCTTCGTAAGTATAGTGAAATAGTTATTGCGTAATCTTTAAAACTAAGCAGAATGGCTCAGTATATAACCGTGCTTCTCCAAGAGGGTGGGATATAAGTGACAACACAGCAAATGGGACACATGTATGAACTACAACCAAGTAAGAACACGTTCATGTGTTCAAAGAAAGAATTGGCATTAAGTCAGATGGAATGTATTGTGTTTTTTATCTGTAAGGTTATGATTAAAAAGCATTGAAAAGTACGTTTTTATGGTGTGATTTTAAGAAAATCACAAAAATGTATACATAGGCTTTTTTTAAATCTTTTTTTAAATTTCAAGTTTTTATTTAAATTCACACATATGGTAAAATTGGTTTCCGGTGTAGAATTTAGTGATTCATCACTTACATGTGACAGCCAGTGCTCCTCACAACGGGTGCCCTTCTTAATGCCCATCACCCATCCAGCCCATTTGTTCTCTGTTGTTAAGAGTCATACCNATCACCCATCCAGCCCATTTGTTCTCTGTTGTTAAGAGTCATACATGGTTTGCTTCTCTCTCTCTCTTTCCCTTCCACTATGTTCATCTGTTTTGTTTCTTAAATTCCACATATGGGTGAAATCATATGGTATTTGTCTTTCTCTGTCTGACTTTTTTCACTTAGCATCATACTCTCTAGCTCTGTCCACATCCTTGTGAATGGCGAGATTTCATCCTTTTTGATGGCTGAGTAAGATTCCATTGCGTGTATATATAATGCATAGTTTACGCAAGTTTAGGAACTTTCTTAACTCTCAGATAATGATAATAGGGAGTACATAAAATTTTTTAAAGGGAGGTGTTTTAGAAAGCCGCCTGGCTCAGGGGCCGGCACACCGCGGCCCAGGCCAAGTCCAGCCTGCTGCCTGTGTTTGCAAATAAAGGTTGATTACATCACAGCCACATGCATTTGTCTAGGTCCTATGACTGCTTCCCAGCTACAAGGGCAAAGTTGACTGTTTGCAACAGAGACCATTTGGCCTGAAACCCTAAAGTATTTACCATGTGGCCCTTACAGGAAAAGTGCCAACTTCTAATCCACATACTCACTTGAGGAGATATGAATTAGGATCAACTCTCATTTCTGGAACTTCCATTTACATAACATATCAAGGAAAGATCCCAAATTACTTTAAATCATTTAGGTCTAAGTCTGCAAAGAGGTGTGATTGATGGATTCCAGGCCCAAGAGGGTTTAGAAAACATATACGACACTATTTTCAGAGTTGAGAAATTTTAGAGCACAGGTTTTTCTGCCTAAGCAAAATACTCAACCGTTAGCATAGCGGAGTTACAAGACCTGCGTGTGGAGTACAAGTGGATGAACAGAAGCTTCATGACAGTCTGGGTCACCCCGGCCTGAGGAGCTGTGTCTGCAAGGCTCTGCTGTAGGACGCCATCTCTGCCTAGGGACACACAGGGTTTTTATGGCAGCATCAAATGTGAAAAGCAAAACTGGGCCTATGAATTTCCTGAAGGTGTCAGAGAGCAAGAACGAGCCCTAGGAGACGCTAACAGACAAGAAGCAGGGGGACCCACGTGGTCTACTTCTGGGTTTTCTGCTGTGTCATCTGAGTCCTCCCCCCTCCCCCTCCCCACCCCTGCAAAGAAGGCATATTGTCTTGGGCTGCAGGAAAACTTTTTGTTCCAAATTGGATTTATACGTTATATCCTGGGATAGGCCCTCAGAGGAGTCACACCTGACGGTTCCTATGTCCTAGGATCTGAGAAGATATGTCAGGTTGCTTCCAGAACAACAGTTAACTCTGTTTTGAGGTCACCTCTGTGGATACAATTTTCATCTTTTGTGAGAGAAATGACGTTTCTTGGTTTAGAAGTTGGGGGAGAAAATTGGTAGCTGTTAGCAGCTATTGAAGTGAGATGAAAGGCACTTTCTGAGCTCCACCCTGCACTGGGTCACAGGTAAACCTGTATTTGTAACACAACAGAATTCTAGAATATTCTCTATGGGCTGTATACTTACTATGCACTATAGACTTCCTACATATTAGAATATGTACACACGCACACACACGCACACACATGTGCACACACACACACACGCCCTGGGCAGATAATGGGCCCCTGGAAATGCGGCCCTGACAAGGGAGGAAGAGATGTGAGGAGCCTGGCCACTGCGGGGCTAGAGATCCTGTCGGTGAGGGTGTTTGACTTTTACTGTCTCTGTCCTTTCCTTTTTGTCCCCTGTCACTCTCTACTTCACAGCACCCCAACCCTGCAGCTAGAGCACTTAGACACCTTCTCCCGTGACTGAAGAGAGTTTTCTGATTAGTTTATACTAAAGTATTAGTGACTCAGGTATGATCCCTCTCAAGGCTATGTACATGATACAGAAACAGGGCCAGGGAGAGAGGCAGCTCATGGCCGAAACCATGTGCTTCTGATCTTTGTGCTCCCACGGTGCCGGGTGTGCTGGGGAAGAGAGTCTCTGGCAGGACTGTGGGGACAGAGGGCTCTTGAGTGTCCCTCAGACTGCATTGCCCATGTCCACTTAATTCCCCTCCTCCCTGAGCCCACCTTTCCTAGATGCTCAGGGGACTTATTCCCATGCCAGAGGAGACTGCGCTCCGAGGCCTCCCACCCCTGGCCCACATCTTCCAGATTCTAGAACCTTCGGAGTAACAAATGCAAGGTGAGGAGGCCCGGCCAGCCAGCTGGAGGGAATGGTCATGGCTCTGCTTTCCTTTTTCTCTTTTCTTTCACACCCTCTCTGAAGAGAGACAGGGTCTGGGAGAAGCTGGCTATTGAGGGCCCTTCCCTGGGCAGAGAAAGCTCCAGCAAAGAGCCTAGGTGAGGGAGACAGCTGGACAGTGGGAGCTGCTGGGGAGAGAAGGTGATGGAGCCAGGGCTGCTCCAGCCCCAAACCCTGAAGTGAAGTTGATTTGGGGCCCTTACCCTTCCTAAGCTTTACCATGTTCTCAAGCTGGCAGGTCGTCCCAGCGCCCCCCCCACCCCCACCCCGGACGCAGGCCTCTCTCAGCCTCGGCCTGCAGAGCATACCTGTTCTGAGGTAACCTTCACCCACCCTCTTTGCTTTTTGTCTCTTTCTCAGGTTCTGCCTCTCTCTTTCTCTGAGAGAAAAAAACGAAAAAACAGAAAAAAAACTGTGCTGAAACTTTAGTGAGTAATAATGAATTAACTAGTAGACTTTCTCAAATAAAATATTTACATTTGAAAGCAACCTAAGGAAAGGTAGAATTTCAAAGGAAACTCCTAAAATCACCTCCCCACCACCAGTGTGTCCCTGAAGGAAGTCCCGGGCCTATGCCTGTCTTGCTTCTAAGTAGCCCTGTGTCTTCTCCGCAGGACCCTTTAAGGGACAACGGTAATTTGAGCTACAGAAAGTATAAATGGCCTTTGTATACATTTATAGGGTATTTGCTAATGCCTACAGGAGCCGGATTTTAAACTTATAAATAACATTAAAGTAATCTTTTTAGTAAGTTTAAGCTGATTTTTTTTTTTTTTTTTTTTTTTTAGTGTGGATCCCTGATTCACATTCTCTGAAGTACTGCAGTTATGATTTTGTTGGGAACAGGAGTGGGGAAATACACAAAAGGAAAGAATTAGTAGATGGATGAGTTTTACTAAAAAAAATGTCTCCTGAACCCAAGTTTGAGGGAATCAGTTGGTCATTTGCTCTTACTTAATGCAGATGGATTGCTTGACAAAACCCTTAAAGACCACTTCTTTTCTCCTAGTTACCATTATTCCCCTGACAGCAACTGCCATAATTACTGGGGTTTTTCCCGTCAAGAAGTGAACCCAGTAATTGAGAACACATTGGGTGAAGCTTGTTTTTCTCCTGCCACAGTGGGAAAAGCGTTCACATGGGTTAAACTAAGGCTCTCCTCCCTGCACCACATCTGTACACTCCTGCCTCTGGAAGGACATACTGTGAGCCCTTTTGAGATTTGTTTGGGGGTTAGGAGTAGACCAGCTACTTCAAGGGGGAGAAAAAGTTAGTTGGACATTAATTCATGGCGCTTGCTTTATAATAATTATGGTAACAGTTATAGACATTTGTATGAATCTAAACATATACACACAAAAGATTCATCGAACCAGTAGGAGGCTGAGGGGGACTTACAGCTGTGTTTCTGACCCCTTCCAGTGGGCCCCGCTGACAAGTGTGTCCTGCGGGTCATTGCTGCTCCTTAGCCTTGGAACTGGGTCACACCAGGCCCTCCTGGGTGACAGATAATAAGTTCCTCACAAAGCAGTGTGAAGCAAGGGATGTTAGCAAATTAGACAGCATGCCTAACATATATGGAAAGTTTTCACTAGAATAAAAGAAACCTTTATTGATTTTTCCATATGACCTAGAATATCTGATTGTTATTCTGCCCTTCCTTCCCCGCCTCTAGACAGAACTGGCCCATCACTGGGAAATCAAGCCAATATTTACTTCCATTCGATGCCCAGTGTCCTGATGATCGCATGTTGATGGAAGCACCAAGGAGAATTATTACTGACAATATATTTTCCATGTCCAACGACAGTAACAGAACGAGGATGTCCTCCTCTCAGAGAGGACAGGAAAAAAAACCACACTTATTAAGCATGAAAAATCTTTGGAGTACTTTGTAAACATCTTCACGAGTCACACCCCCTGCAAAAGGCTAACAGGCCCACCTCTTTTGAAAGTGTATTTCTTAGCAAAGGAATTTGTCACCTGTTTGTGGAGGTCATTGCTTTCTGTTGCGCAGTTTCCTCATCAGAAGCCTGCCCTGGTTCCTCGTTAACACCCGTTCTCTTTCTAAAATAGTCCCTTTGATGGAGACACTTCTATTCTGTCATTGTTTCACATGGTAGAAAAGGAAATCTTAATTGCTATGTATTTATAGTCAATCTCTAGACTCTCAGATTGATTCATGCATCTATTCGACAGTGCATTTAATAAATATTGATTAAAATCACACTTGTGGCATGCAGTGTGATAAGGGTACAAAAACTGAATAAGACATTTTGGAAACAGATCTCGCGATGGTTGTACAACATTGTGAATGTAATTAATGCCCTGAATTATATATTTTAAAATGATTAAAATGGAAAAGTTTGTTACATATATTTTACTGCATTAATTAAAACGATTTACAAAAAAAAACACAACCCAAACAAAACAACACAACAACAACAACCCACAACATTGAATAAGATATTCCTGGTCCTCGGGTTGCTCAGAGTTCAGTAGGAAAGACCACACATGTAATATAGTGTCGTTAGTGAGAAGCTAAACTATCAAAAGGAGGTGCTGGATCAAGGAGGAAGATATGAATGAAATTTAACCTTTTATTTGTTTTTGTTTGTTTTAATTTAACTTAAATTCAATGAATTAACATATAGTGTGTTATTAGTTTCAGAGGTAGAGTTCAGTGATTCATCAGTTGTATATAACACCCAGCGCTCATCACATCACGTGCCCTCCTTAATGTCCATCACCCAGTTACCCCACCCCTCAATCCCATCCCCTCTAGCAGCCCTCAGTTTGTTTCCTATGGTTAAGAGTCTCTCATGGGGTGTCTCCCTCTCTGATTTTGTCTTGTTTAATTTTCCCTCCCTTCCCTTATGATCCTCTATGTTGTTTCTTAAATTCCACATAAGTGAGATCATATGATAATTGTCTTTCTCTGATTGACTTATTTCACTTAGCATAATACCCTCTAGCTCCATGCATGTTGTTGCAAATGACAAGATTTAATTTTTTGGTGGCTGAGTAGCATTCCGTTGTGTGTGTGTGTGTGTGTGTGTATATATATATATATATATATATATA